>NC_046971.1:20493044-20622588 GCF_009769545.1 Cyclopterus lumpus
CAGTCTGCTACAACTTGAAATGGCTCAGTAATGAGTCTTTAGAAATGAAAGAAAAATAAATCATTCAGGTCACAAAGCAGCAACAGAGGAAGATAAGACGACCAGTCAAGCTTCTTCACATCTTTATTTCAAAACTGAAGCAGAGTCTGAGCCAAAGACTCAAGTTTTGTAAGTAGTGGGACAATTCTACTGGTATCCTCTCGCAGAAATCAGAGGTGACTTCAAGTTTGTGAGGCCATTTTTACTTTTACAGTTGCATGGCATCATCTACCATTACAATGGCTAAAACTAAAAAAGGTCTTACTTGGTCAAATGAGTCAGTCTATTTTAATGAATTGAGGAGGAAACTAAGTTCCTCTCCCATCGACATGCCCATTTACCCCTCTGGTCTCTCACATTCTTCCCCAGGAAGCTGAGAATAGCTCTATTTTTAACCACTCCAACCAGAGAGCTCAGGTCAACGCTCACTGGAGAACTGCATGGAAAAAGGAGTTGTCACAGAGGCTTATGGGGTATATGTACTACAAGAGAACATGAGATTGCATTACTCATTGGTGATGACTGACAGTTATTCCAGTAAATTGGAGGTGAAATTAGATGGTCATCTTCTCTGGAAACATGCGGGAGGGGCTTACAGCCTTGATGGCACGTCGGGCACCACTGAATGACTCTGCCGGGCTTTTGCTTCATCGCTGTCATTTATTTGCCTGTTGCCAGCTGCACTAGCACTGCCAACAGCTTTGCCTATGCAACATTTTTTTGTGCCAAATGTAAATTAATAACTTAGCAAAGCGCTGTGGCCAACATTCCCATTCTTCAGAAATGCTATTCGATTTCACAAGAAATATTAATAGTATTTTTGCGCAGATTTATACTTTTACTCTTTAGGAACAAGAAATGTCACAGCTATCAGACATTACTAATCAAAGAAATGGATCTAAATAATATTTTTTTTTACCGTTACAAACTTTGTTGCCCCGTAAGGATTATTAAATTCAGAGAGGATTTATCACAAAAAGACACAAGAACAACGTCACGTGCTTGTAATTTGGATTTGCACTGAACAGCTGAAAGGCATTGGCATGTTATTTAGTCTGACACAAACTGTACCCAGAATTTCATTCCGACTCAGGCTTAACAATGTTGATGCTTCAATTCCTCATTTTATTCGTTGCCGGTTGGGAAAATTAAACATACAATGGCGTCGTCCTGAAAAAAACAATACATGCAAGCAGAAGACAATGGCAAGGATCAATTCAGTGCTGGGCAATAGGTGCATCTAAAGATGTACGTTTATAGTTGCCCCACCCCTGTATTGTGTATCCTCAGAAATCTGCAGCCCACTATGAACACCCACAGCCTACTGGCCAGACAGCCCAGAATTGACAGGAACAAAAAAAAGGAGAGATAATTCAGAAAACTGATAAAATTGCTGTGAATTACAAATGGAAAATGTGCGTCAATAAAAGCTGAACTGGGTAAAGAAGGTAGAATGGAGGGCTAATCTGCCTTTATTTGAAAAAAAAAAAAAAACTGATGGAAATTCCAAATTAGTTTCTCTAATTGTTGCTATAATCTATAATGAAGATCTGTAGGCAAATCATTCCTCTAAAATTTCTGTAATTCAGGCGAGTCTTCGAATATGCATGTTCACATGCAGGCATGTGCGCATCCTCTGTGCCGGCACATGCAGGCCCTCTTTCTATTAGCCTTTCGGACAAGTTAGTCACACTGTCTGCAATCTCACCGTATTTTCGGGGAAATCAGTAAGTCTGATTTTTCACCCTTTCGATCTGGCTCATTACACACTATGAAATATGGTGGAGAGATAAATGGTCTCGAGGAATCGAAGGGCTACATAAGGACAGAGTCAAAGAGCAGTTAAAGGGGGAATGGAGACAGGGAGCCTTGCTCTCTGTGCCAGTCATCATGAAAGTACGAATGGGAGGCTTTCTGTCCTCATTTGCCGTGACACAATGAGCCGACCAGTGTGCGTGTGTGTGTAACCACACCCTTCACTTTCTGTGCAATATAAAACATATATGTAAAGTACTACAGCATATATACACATTTGTGTATATATACTGAAACAGCAATGTTTGCCTCCAATTATAAACATGCCTTTTTATACAATCATCGCCATCGTCCGTGGCCAAAGACAACCTAGCAGAACCAGGAAAGAGACAGACAGGTGATAGAAAAAGAAGGTGTGACAGGCAAAACACATGTCTGTCTGTGAGTGGGTGTGCATATCCATGTGTATAGGCAATACTCACTCATGCTGAGCCCCTGTCTGCCTGGCAGACAGACTGACAGATGAGAAGACAGGATGAGGCAAGTAAAGAGTAAAAAAAAAAAGAAGAGTTTTTTCGTTTCTTTGTCTTTGCCCAGATATCTGGGCTTTGACAGCCTGGCAGACCTGCTTCGCCCCTCTGTCTCTCCATCCCTCCCTGTTTCTGTGCCAGGGCAGCAGCAGTGGAAGCCATGCTGGGGCGTGTTCCCTGTGCCCTGTCGAGCCAGCGTGGCCCTTCGCTTGCAGCCTTTCTCGGTTTTCGAAGGCAGGCCGGTGACTCTTGTGCGTGTGCCAGAGTACCGAGTGAAAGTGCCACATCAAGACTCACTGATGGTGGTTTTATTGTCGGAGGGACGTACCAACTGAACACTCAGACACGGGGGGGATCCATGAGAAGGAAGTATGGATTCATATAGAATCAGTCCCTACCATCCGCTGGCATCCCCCCCTCCCTCCTTTCTCTCTTGATCCCTCCTTCATTTCATCCCAGCATCTCTCATGGCTCTCCGCCTCCCCCCTCCCTCAATCCCACTAATTTTCTTCCTTTTTTATCCATCTATGCATCCTTCCTTTCTTCCCTCCCTCTCCCCTCCCTCCCTCAGCTCAATGCAATTATAGTAATGGATTTTCCCCCCTCGGTTGATGGCTTCCGACATCCTGTCTTGAAATGAGGCTAATCATGCTCTTAAGGGTCATGTTTTGTTAATGAAGGGTTTGGGAGGCACATGTGGGAAGCGGGGGGGGGGGGGGCATTCCTATATGTAGGCCCACTATCAGAACACACGCACACACACACACACACACACACACACACACACACACACACACACACACACACACACACACACACACACACACACACACACACACACACACACACACACACACACACACACACACACACACACACACACACACACACACACACACACACACACACACACACACACACACACACACACACACACACACACACACACACACACACACACACACACACACACACACACACACACACACACACACACACACACACACACACACACTGTAGACTTGCACACACACACACACACTGCCAGCAATCAATCGCGACTGACACAGGTACAAGCATGCAAACACAGCACAAGGAGCTTGTGCACGACACACACATCCTGTGAAGCTATGTTGGTAGGGTTCATCTATCTCAGCAGATGCTCTGGGCTTAGCCAACTGTATCCGCTGAACGCATGCCATCACTGCTGAGGGGTGTGTGTGGCATTGGGGAGGGCAGAAGAAGAGAAAGAGAGGGAGAGAAAGGATGTAAATGGGAGAGGGAGGAAAAACCAGAGAGTAGCAAAAGTAAAAGAGAAAAAGAAGAGTGAGATGAGGAGACAGAAAAAAAATGGTCGCCATTTTTTCTACCAGCACTGCTCTCAGCCTTCCACTTGTACAAATTCATTTTCTGTCCATGTTTTTCCATTTGATTGCCATCCTATTTTCTCTTGGTTTCATCCTCTCTATATATTTGTAATCCTCCTTTGTTTGCCATTGAACACAATATTTTATGAGACAAACAAAGAACCCAGACTTGCCAAACACAAACCCCAAAGCGATTCAGTCATGACAACTACCGCCACAGAGAACATACGATGCAAAGGCAAACCTGGCAGAGCATAAAACTAAAAACGTCTACTATGTGGTGATGACAGCTGTTGCCACCTAGTGTGCTTCCGTCTAATTCCCTGTTTACACATGCATCCATGCGTACTGTCGATAAGAACCACAAATCTGTCAGTAAAATCAAATTCACTGAAATCCAAATACTAGTCACTAGGACATCGAGGAAAAACTACCTGAAAACCATTAATGATGTCCATCCATTTGGACTACATTGTAATTGTATCACAATTATTTTTTACATTTTCTAGTGTTCACTAACGAACTGTATTCTGGAGTATCTGCTTCCTCTACATTTGAGCAGAACAATCTGAATGGGGCGAGGCATAAATGCATCCATGCTTTAACTATACACGGAGAGAAACAGGATGAAAACCTAAAATTAACAAACTGAATATAGTCTACAAAAATGGCATGCACATAATGATCCACTTCCACGAAGCCCGGAATCTAGGACTGTGTCTGTATATATTTATAGTAAGTAATATAGTAAGATCCTCTTTAATTTGTAGTCAGCAATACATACCGACACATCATTCACACATCAATTCCCTAAGTGTGTGTGTGTGTGTGTGTGTGTGTGTGAGAGAGACACAAGAACTGCAGAGGCATGCGTCAGCTGATTCATGCCAAACACGCACACACATCTGTAATGTTGCATCTTTCACATACAAGGATTTCTTTCAAGATGTCTGGGAAAGTATGATACAGTATGTGAATTTCCTTTAGCCGCTAACATTTAACTACTGGACCAAAGCCTTTACAGTGTAATGAATCTTGCAATGTGTAAAATTGTGTGCGCAAAGAATACTGTAACACTCTTTTCTGCAAACAAGTTGAATGTCTACCCGGTGCCGAGTTGCCATCTTGTAATATCTCAGCTCCAATTAACCTCTTTTTCCTCTCTGTATTTGGTGACGTAAAGTGAGGATTTAAAATGGAGATCTGAAGGAGGGACTGCAGTGGGCTGCTTTGCTGCTGATCAGAACAGCAGAATTCACCACAAGCTTTCCGTGTTGTTTTGTTCTTTCTTGCTGAACGGGCCTCTTGAGTATGATTAATTTCTCTGTTTCCTTGTCATCGATCCAAATACACTCAGACTGAGATTAGAGTCACAATTAGTTACAATTTGCAATTAGTCTCAACTGTTTGGTTATCATCTCATGATCTTAATTAGAAAAACAAATCCCCCAAAGTACCAGCAGCCAGCTTATTAGATTTAGAAATCACCTCCATTTTGGCCAGGTAGTCAGAGATGTTGACTGACCAGAAAAGTAGAAATGCTATACTTTGTAATGCAATATGTTATAACTACTTATTTTGTGATTAGAATAATGTTGTATCTTTAAAGCCACTGTGCCATGTTTTGCTCATCCATATTATGTACAAGAAATACATAAAATACTTATCGGTATAGTTCAGTCCAGTACAAAGTATGGCATCAGAATATTCTGACTTAAACCAAGGTTAAAAATATTGTCAGGAGAAACGGCTCATTTCACCGCTGAAAAGTAGATGTGATGGAGATGTTGGGGCTTTAACAAAACCATACATTTAGTCTATGAAACCGGCTTAATCATAACTATATCTTGGTAGCTGTTACTTGTTCAATGAACATGGTCTGCAATGCTATTTGTTTTAATAATCATTCACATAACACATATATATATACCTATAAATATATATATATATATATATATATATATACCTATATATATGTTGTGCAAATGGAGCTGTGTTTTACACAGCAGAGTAATTATTCTACTTAGTAAGATATTACACATTTCTTCTGAAATGTGTAATGTACGGTCTTCTTATAAACAGTAAGGGTATAAGATCAAGAGTAGAGAGTGTGTGTGTGGTGTGTGTGTGTGTCCATGTTGCCAGAAGCTAAGTGCTCTTCCAGTAAATCAGCCAAACCCACCCAGGCTAGCATACATCCGGCTGACCAAGAGGAATGAAAAATGTGTAAATTTAATGGAATGAATGGCAGAAAGTGGTCTATCGAGAGAGTAAGAAAGAGTGAGACAAAATGGTGTCACATCTATGGCTGAAGAGGTCAGAGAGAATAAAAGGAGAGATGAAAGAACAGATCTAGGCAGAGGATTAAGCAGGGTAAAAAAAGAAGAGAGAAACAGATGGAGCTCAGGGAAATGCAGAGAGAGGGAAAGCTGCGGTGAAGAGAGGTAAAAAGGAAACCCGTATCAAGTGGAAGAAAAAGAGGAAGCGGGAAATATCCTTGTTGAGTCGTTACAAAGTGGAGCATCGTCAGGGAGTAATGCACTGTTCATAATATTAACACCACAAAAGAATAAATGCTTAAATTAGTTCAATAACCCACTGTTAACTGCAACAAATTGGGAATGCACTTCTATAGTTTGATTTTGTGTTCAAAAGCATCAAAATCCATTTTCATTCTTTTTAACCTGGCACCAACATTACCCACAATGCAACACGACCGCTGACAGTTTTGTTGAAGATCCGTATTTTAGATTAGATTAGACTTTATTCTTCCCCAGGGGGGAAATTTCGTAAAACAATGTTATGCTTTTAGCGATTAATGTAGCCTCAAGCAGAGATAAGAAGCGAGCAGAGGTCCGGTCACTTCTTTCTAACTCCACATCCCCACATTTATTCACCAGCTAACCATTGTACCACTCTATTACCTTCTTACGCCTGACTTGCCATGAGAGAGTACAAACTACATATCTACTAGAAATGTGAGTTTATTCCGACACAGTTCAGGTACCGATTAACACGATCACAGCGTAGCCTTCAGAACCACACGTGTCATGTATGGAAAGGAAAGGCTCCTCAGAATATCTTCCATGACCAGAATAATCTTTCTCTATGGTTCGCAAAAAAAGAAAGAAAAAAGAAGCCCGTCAGACTGGTACCCTATTTCTCCATGGAAGCAACCAACTTATTGAGATTCTTGTGTGTATTGTACATTTGTTAACCCAAAAACATACACCTCTGCAAGCCCCTCGTAATAAATTTCAAACCAGACATTTTTGGGGGATTTAAACTAACACTTTGAGGGCAGATCTTATAGCTATAACTATAGCTAATTATTGTTACTGCTGTGGGTTAAAAACACACTGTATTTCCTGGTTATCTGGCAAACGCAATCTCCCCGCAAGCCAATGTTTAAACATATGCTCAGCCAAAAAAAGTTCCTTTGAGCCATTAGTCTCTCTATTGCTTTGATATCTGAAACAAGCATTCGTTTAAAAAAACACTCCATGTTGGCGAGTCTTTCTTTGACAAAGCAAAGCTAGGAAGGTGTCATGAAACCACAAAGCTAGCACCCGGTTGGACTTGTGGCTTATTAGGTCATTCATACCTGTATGTCAGTGTCTTTGACCGGCTCCAGGGGCTCAAAAGTGGTGGCTGCACTCAGACTTTCCAACCTCTGAGAGATGTGGAAGATGTCTAAACCTCTAGAACCAAGGAGGATTGACCTGAGAGTAAGACAGAGAGGTGGTAAGAATTAATGAATGTAATGAAAGGATTTAACTGAGAGCAAGACTGACAGAAAAACGGTAGTTTAGATTGATGACCACTAGAGGTCACAAGAGGCGTTGCTACTATTATTACAGTACTACCTATTGGCTAAAGATCATGGAAGCTCCAAACCAATTACACAGGGTTTGTGTTTGGACATTTATAAGGACAATACAACAAATGATCAAATATATAGTATTAATAAAAGACTGAATCTGTTGAGTATGACTCAATGACATGTCAACTCACACATTTCATAAAACCAGAAACCTGTATTGTGCAGATGTGTCACCGGGGATCAGCAAAGAAAATGTTTTAGATGTGCTGTTGCATTTAAAATGTCGTCAACAATTTGGCAGTTAATTGCACCAAGTAATATTGTATCCATGGCCAATCCAGCCAACTTTGAAAAGGTGTAACTTTTTAAAAATATGTAATATGTTGATTTCTAGCCTTAGTAGAAGGTTATTCAATCAGGAGAACATTATATAAAATGTCTTTAAATGTCACCTCTACCAGAATAAAAAGCGGCACATCAAAGCGGCAGGTGAATAGTAATTTAAGTGTGTATTTTATTACAACCTGCATAGGTTTTGTGAACACTATACAGGAACACTAGAGATGTTCTGACTGTGATGCATGACTATGTGCATGGGACATATTCCTTACGCTTTGACGTCGGCAGCATCTTGTGAGGTGCGGTTCAGGGTGCGAGAACGAAGCCTCTCCCCCGCCTGCTGGATCTCCTGAAGGTTCCTCTCAACATGCGGCAGCTCTGACACAGCTTCTGTCTCGGCAGCCAGCTGCTCTGCCTGCTGCAGCAGCTCCCCGAAACCCTCTGCATCCATACCTCTAAAGAAAGAGAGAGAGAAAAGACAAAGATACTATATGATGTTATATTTATAGTATTCTAAATATAGCTGGGAGATATATACACTGTACAAAATGAGGCTTGTAAGGAGTTGGACGGCTTTTCTTTCTTGTTTAACTTCTGTGCTTCGTCACATTCAATTTGGCATCAAACAATTACTATGAGCTCAAAATGACAACTCTCCCCTTCAATTTGAGCAGTCACATAAATACTTTGTGAACAGCTTTTTATGGATGGAATTATTTGGATGAATACAGAATTATACTAACAAATGTTTTTCTGCTTAGATAGATGCAACAACAAAGGACCCTTAACGTTTGAAGGTAATAAGTGAAATGTTAGTGACCAGTTTATCTGCCCTCATTTCAACAGATGGTGTATTTTACTCGCTAAAGACCAGCCGTAAGGCCAAACAACAGAACCCAAAACAAGACACAACTAATGGCTGCTGCACAGGCCTGGCAGAGCATCACCAGAGAGTATATAAAGTGTCTGCTGAAACTTGTGGGTTGTAGACTTCAAGGACTCATTGACTGAAGAATTCAGCAGGAAGGAGTTACTAATAGTAAAAAACAACAACTTAATATTAAACTAAAAAGACAGCACTTTACCTAGGGTCATAGCTGCAAATCCAACATACTGTAGTACAGAGCAAACACTACCAAAAAGACCTGTCACTGAGTAAATAGGGACATTGTATAAATTGAGACTACAGAAATATAAATGTATACATGTACATGGACACATCAGGAACAAAACTGATCCACCTATGATTGCATTATCTCATACACATGTTAGTTGTTACCAGGGTTGCAAAATTCCGGGAATATTCAAAGTTGGAAACTTTCCACTGGAATAAACGGGATTTAACAGGAATAAACTGGAAATGTGGGGGTAATTTAACTGTATTTACCTTGTCATAAGCAGACATGCAGGCAAACATTTATAATATAACTTTTAAAAATGACATTTTTGACATTTTGTGAGTAGAACTTTATTCTTTCATCGGACAACAAAAAGTGTTGGGAAAGTTCACTTTCTATATTAACTAGCTCAGTTCATAGTTCACACATTTTTAAATGAACTAGTTCAGTTCATAGTTTATAATTCAAAACTTTGTTTAACTAAGTTCACAGATCCAAAAAAAAATTTTTTCTCAATATGTTGCGAGCTATAATTGAAATCTGTCGGCAATACCGCTCTTGGCCTCTACGCAACATAAAGATGCACATAATTCAGTTTGTATGGCATTTGCCCTTTACTTGATTCTTTTAATATGAAGGTTTCTTGTAGCGATCCGATATGTAACATTTATATACAGACTTAACCACTGCCATGGACCATCACATTAAAAGCATATCGTACAGAGCACGTGACAAACAAACAGTGTAACCTACTTGAATTATTTTGACAGCTGACACAAACAACATGACAACTGCAGCGCGCGCGCACTCAGTAGTTGTTCCCACAACGCTAGCACCTCGGCTAGCTAGTTAAGAAACTATCCTTCCTTGTGACAACAGTAGCAACAAATAACATTTTTGTGAAGCAAAGTTACAACTATGACAACAACCTCGTGTTTAGACAGTGTTCCTTCCGGCCCAGCTGAGTTTGCTCCACTAGTTACGTTAACTAGCTTCGTGTCATAATGAATGGCGCTACAGAGTTAGCTGGAAGGCTACATGGCTAATGCTCTTTCGCGTGCTCACAGTTACTTAACAACTTTTGTTTAAACCTTAACGTTTAGTTGCACACCATAACAGACAGAGTTCATACCTGTTGTGTGGGACTGACGTAAGTATGGTGCTGCCCGTACCCCTCGAATGAATGTGTTTACAGTTTGTTCAACGTTGCTCAGCCGAGGTAACGGACAACATGTATAGTGTGTTAGGAGTTGGCCCGGCAATTCTAGAATCGATGCTGATTGGACGAGACCAGGAGCGGACCGGAAGTCGCTCTTGCTCGCCTTCTTCGAGATGTGAAGAGCCGCGCTGCTCCGCCAGTTGAACGGGAGGACTTTGACAAACAGTCCTGCGCACGCACCGAATAGAAACAGTCCGATTTCAAACCTAAAACGAAGCCCGTGACAACTCTTCTTCTTCTTCTTCTTCTTCTTCTTCTTCTTCTTCTTCTTCTTCTTCTTCTTCTTCTTCTTCTTCTTCTTCTTCTTCTTCTTCTTCTTCTTCTTCTTCTTCTTCTTCTTTTTGGGGTTTTATGACTGCGGTCAAGCCAGCCTCCACTTCGAAAATCACAGTCAAGTCAGCCCGCACGGTTTTTTTCAGTACACGTATATACTAGGCATTACGGTACGAGCGTGTAAAACTGACTTCAAAATAAGAGCAAACTTCCGGTGAACGTGATACGATGAAATACGCCTTTAAATACAGATACAGTAATAGATTAAACTAATCATGAATTTTATGAATGATGAATAGAAAACAATAGGAAGGTAACTCTTCCAATATTGGGACATTTTGAATTTCAAAATAAAAGATATAGAAAATCCCATTCATGAGCAAACGTATCTCTAATTTCGGACTAGATTTAGAAGAAAATGGTGCATAGTTAAAAACTAATTTCACTTCTGATTCATAGTAAACCATCTCAGGATGTCCCTCAGAGACAATCAGGACATTCTGATGTTTCATTTCAAGATGAGAGCCTGTCAAAATCTCCTTTCTGAGCTGACTTCAAATAAGTTCACAAGACCATTTATGGCTAAATTTAGATAATATTTAAAAAAGAATGACCCATAGTTATGAAATCATTTCACTTCTGATGCATAGTAGACCATCTCACGATGTCCCTCAGAGACAATCAGGACATTCTGATGTTTCATTTCAAGATGAGAGCCTGTCAAAATCTCCTTTCTGAGCTGACTTCAAATAAGTTCATGAGGCAATTTAATTAAATTAAATTAATGAAAAAAAAAATATATATATATCTGTACATTAACACCTAACCTATATCCTTCCTCTCAACCCAGTTTCCTTCAGATATTGCAACACCTTTCCTGCACCCAAGGTTAATGCATCCTTTAACTGTATTTCCTCTACTTCCAGCTTCCTCTTCAGCCTGTCTCTCTCCACTATGAACTTCTGGCAATGGCAAATTATATGCTCTACTGTTTCCGGCATATTGCAGTGTTCACATAATCCTGTTGGGTGTTTATTTATTAATTGCATGGTTTTATTCAGCCTTGTGTGTCCAATCCTCAGTCGGGTTAATATATTTTCTTCTGCAGTGTTTCCTCTGGTTATCCTCCCTTTGCCAACTTCCTTCTGAATAGCATAGAGAGTCCCAACTGTGCTGCCATTCCTGTATAATGTTTCTTTTGATTATTGATTTAGTTTCTGTTTTGCTAAATAAAATGTCTGTCTTGCTGTCACAATCCTATGCTTCCTTCGCTAACGTGTCTGCCGCTTCATTTCCACCCCTCTATGTCCTGGCACCCACATGAATGATACCAGAATGCCCAAATGATTAAGTCGGAACAGTGTTTCGTACATTTCATTGACTAAATCCTGCCTGCTATTTGATGTAAATGATTGTAATGATAATAATACTGAACTGGAATCTGAACAAATGATGACTTTTGGGTCCTTCCACCCACTGCAGTGCTGTTAAAATGGCCAATGCCTCAACTGTATACACCGACAGATGGTCTGATGATCTTCGTTTGACTTCGTACTGAAAGGATGGAATGGTGACAGCAAATCCAGTTCTACCTGTATTAGGATCTTTAGATCCATCTGTGTATACTGGTGTAAATGATTGACATGTTGTATGTAGCCTATCCTTCACCACTCCTGCAATATTACCAATATTAATTCCTTGGATTTTGTTCAAAATAAGAAAATAATTATCAACTGAAACTGAGGGAAATAACCAAGGTGGTGTTGTCGATAGCGGTACTGCAGAAGTGAAGGTTATTTGAGTCAATGCCATATCCCTTGCGAGTTTTCCACTGCTCCACGCAAAACAGTCCTGTTTGGCCCTTTCACTTTCCCAACATGGCAGGAGTACCTTTGTGGTTGGATGCTTGTCTCCAGAATGTCCTTGCAGATTGACCCAATAGCTCAACTTTAATTGCTTACGCCTCAACTGCAGCGGCATCTCGCCCACCTCCACCTGAAGAGCAGACACAGGACTTGTTCTTAAAGCCCCACAACAGAGTCTCAGAGCTTGAGATTGCATCACTTCCAGCTTTCTAAGCATCGTTTTTGCCGCTGATCCAAATACCACGCAGCCATAATCGAACACTCATCTCATCAGAGTGACATAAATATTTTTCATTGCCGACCTGCTGGCTCCCCATTCTGACCCTGTAAGACACCTCATCACATTTAAAATATTTGTACATTTCATAACTATCCTCTGAATATGCTCCTTCCATGTCAACTTATCATCGAACCACACACCTAGAAACCTAAACACTTTCACTTGTTCAATCATTTGTCCATACATCTTTATCCGAGTTTCCACTCCTCTCTTTCTAGTAGACCAGATTGTTTTAGTTTTCCCCACCGAAAACTTGAATCCCCATGCATAAGACCATCTTTCTACTTCATTCACAGCCTCTTGTAACTTAACTTCAATATGGTATATGTTCTTCTACCCTGAGGGGTACCATTCTCCACCGGGTAGCTTCTTGATAGTGCTTTCCCAATTCTGACTTGTATAACTCTGTCAAGTAAAAAGTCTTTAATCCAATTGTATACTCTGCCCCCTATTCCCATTATATTTAATTTAATCAACAACCCCTCCTTCCAAACCATATCATATGCCTTCTCCACATCAAAAAACACAGCCATCACTGACTCCTTATTTACCTGGGCTTTTTTTATTTCCGTCTCTAAACAAATAATTGGATCCATAGTTCCTCTACCTCTCCGAAATCCACTTTGATGAGGTGTTATCAATCCCATGGTCTCCATATAAAAAATGAATCTGTCTGCTATCATTCTCTCCATAATTTTACCTACATGAGATGTTAGGGCTATAGGCCTATAATTTGTTGGGTTTGATGGGTCTTTGCCTGGTTTCCTGATTGGGATAATCACAGCCTCTTTCCATGCACTAGGCAGCCTCCCCACTTCCCAAACTTTATTATAAGCTAACAGTTTCGTCATTGCCAACCTACCTAAATGTTTCAGCATTATATAACATATTTTATCCTTCCTTGGTGATGTCAATCCGGCTCTTTCGATCGCTCTTTTAACCTCTTCCAAGGTAAATGGGGTATCCATTGTACTGTTAGTATAATCTCTTCTTTCCAGAATACCAGGATGGGCTGACCGTGTCCTTTCCCTTCCTTTCTTACCTTCTGCTGTCAGGTTGGCCGAGCTGTGGATTTCTATTAACGCTTTGGCCATCATCTCTGCTCTCTCCCCATCTGTCGCAGCCGTTTCCTCCCCTTTCTTCAATACTGGATACTGCCATACCCTTCTAATCCCTCTCATGCTTCTAATTATCCCCCAAATTTCTCCCACAGGCGTTGCTCTCCCAATTCTGCTACAGTAACTCCGCCAGCTTTCTCTTTTTGCTCTCCGAATTGTTCTCCGAACTCTTGCTTATGCTTGTTTGTATTGTATTACATTCTGGAAGTTATGTGATCTTTTTAATAGCTTAAGAGCTTTGTTTCTTTCTTTCACTACTTTCCCACACTCATCTGTCCACCAGGGGACCGCCTTTCTTTCCCTCCTTCCTTTACTTTTGGTTATTGTTTGGTTTGCTGCTTCCAGTATTCTAGATGTCATTCAAACCTCAATCCCATCAATATCTTTATTTAAGTCTATTCCATCCACTTCTTGCTCGCATATATATTTAAAAAGTTCCCATTTTGCCCTACTAAACACCCACTTACTTCTCTCCATGTTCCTTACTACTTTGTATTGCTATTTTACAATTTATTGGAAAATGATCACTGCCCACTGACGTTTCCTCTTCTACCTCCCACTCACATATCCCTGCTAAACTCCTACAATAGTTAGGTCTAGTACCGACATGTTCCCCGTGTGCACATCTAACCTAGTCCCTCTGCCATCATTTAAGCAAACCAAATTATTTCCTTCTAGTAACTCTTCTATTACCTCCCCGTTTACATCTGTTCTTATTCCATCCCATAACGTACTATGTGCATTGAAATCCCTCGCACACCACCTTTGGCAATTGTAACACCTCATAGGCTTTGGAATAAACTCCCTCACACTATAACTCCATCCATCCATCCATTTTCAATACCGCTTATCCTCATTAGGGTCGCGGGGGCGCTGGAGCCTATCCCAGCTGACATAGACGAAGGCAGGGGACACCCTGGACAGGCCGCCAGTCCATCGAGGGCACATGTAGGGACATACAACCATTCACTCTCACATTCACACCTATGGGCAATTTAGAGATCAATTAACCTGCAGCATGTCTTTGGACTGTGGGAGGAAGCCGGAGAGCCCGGAGAGAACCCACGCTGCCACGGGGAGAACATGCAAACTCCACACAGAAGGACCGCTCCGACCGGGAATCGAACCCACGGCCCTCTTGCTGTGAGGCGACAGTGCTAGCCACTACACCACCGTGCAGCCGTAACTCAAGTAGCCTAAAGATACTTTATTTGGCAGTTATTTTTCCTCAAACTCCAGCACAACATAATCATCACTGTCCTTCCTCATCCCTTCTCGAGTTACCTGTAGCCTTCTGGCTCCTTTCACAGTCCCTCCTTTGAGGTTTGCTTTAATTTCTTCCATCGTGACTCCAACCGGCATCCCCCAAATCAATCCCTTACTCCACTCATTCCCTCTTTGGATACTACTAGTGCTCACTACTTTAAACCTCCCTATTTCTTTAATCCTGTCCGCTCGTACTCTTTGCTCTTCACTTCTACACACAATCAACAAATTTCCGTCCCTCAAAACCTTCGCCATGAGAATATCTCCAATCTGATTTTCCAACACCGTGGTTAGTTTCACCGGGCTCATGGCGGAACCCCCCCCCCCCTTCTCCGAACCTTAGAAATCTTGAACTCCAATCCGTCCGGACACTCCGGTCCTCCACCCCTTTCCCCACTACTCCTGTTTTTCTTTGAGCTTGACGAGCCAAATGCACCATCTCTTTTCTCCCAATTTCTCCCAATACCTTGGCTAATTTCCATGCTATCATCACTCTCCACTGCCACCGAATGTCCCCACTCTGGTCCATTCCCAACACAGCTGCGCCGATCCGCCCTGGCTTCCTTTAGATCCCCACGTTTCCTCATTTTGGAAACTTCACTTTTCCGCCCTCCACCTGACAGACGTGTCTTTACGACAGAATCCTCTATCAGGTTCCTACGATTGTCTGGTTGTTTAGTTTTCACCATCCAATTCCGTGCGGCGTCACGTCGTCCTGCAGGAATCGCTTCCGGAAAACCATTCACCTTCCACCTCGACAGCCCCCGTGACATCTCTCCTGTCTCTGGTTTCATTTCAAGGCCATCGGTTTTTAGTGACATTACAACATGCGATTGTAGGTTGTTAATGGGCATTGTTTTTGCAGGAGAATCACACATGTTGTGAATTTTATAACCATTGTAAAAGTTATATATTGTATTGCTAACTGTTTCATTGTAACAATGTAATCATCTTTGATATGCATTTGTTTATGGATCCAACATAGTACAGCTACCCAACATGGTTGAACTCTTTTTAAACTTTAAATGTTCAGGGCCAGCATGTTAAGCAAAACTTCACCACTCCTTTGCGGTCAAGAGGTCATGTGAAAGAACCGGTTTATAGAGTGAAGGCGAAAGCACCACACTTACTGGTATCAAGGGAGTTTAGTGCAATGTAAGTTAGTAAATTAGTAGACTGAATGTATCCCTGTTGAACTCTGAGTGTCTGCTTGCAAAACGTGAAATATGAAGATTTAAATGATTGCATCCCAATTCACCTCCTCTTGATTTTTGTATGGTAGGCGAACAGTTAAAAATTGACATCAACACAGCTCGGAATAAATATAAATATTCCAGTTGTTAATTATTCTAATTTAATTTAATATAGCATATTAAATTATAAAACTATATATTTGTTCTCTGGACACATTTTTTGCTTCTGCTTTCACCTATTTTTAACAAATTAAACTCTTGTAAAATAAATTGATAATATTTTTCTCAAAAGGTTATCTATATCTAAAACATTCCCTTTTTATAATAATATTGTGCATGTTCATTATACATAGTCAGTCAGTGGTTTATTTGATGAGTAAAGAGATATTTTTCACATGTATTTCATTTGAAATATATTTTTACTAACTTTAATAACTAAACTTTTCCACTCTACATTTTTTACATTTATAGTTACATTTCATAATGAAGTCTTGCATCCAGCCCAAATGCTATGCCTTGCTACTCGTTATCAAACACACCTACTGCCTCCCAATGTAAAAGTTGACTTTCAGTAACTATCACTCCTGAAAATAAGACTAAGAAAAATGTGGGCTCGTCACTGCTCTTTTACTTCAGCCCTTGCTGTTGCCAAATGAGAGGAATCCACTGGCTGCCGCTTGAACAAAGCCCAGATGAATGAATGCTTCTAGGCTAGAGCCTGTTGCTTAGTTTGGACCGATCTAGTATGTGGGGTCAAACCCTGAGAGCTACTTCAGATTATGCAACCGGTTTCTCCATTAAATACAGACCAGACTAATCACAGCCCTGCTTGTTAAACAGTTTATTACTGGACTTTTACGCTCCACATCAGCAAATAATTTTTTTTTTACGTTAAATTGAGTCATACTGCAGAATTCATTTATATTTTGGATCATCACCTTATGTAAGTGTTCAACTGCCATGTACCTGTATATAACATGTTTAATAAAGTTGTTCTTCGCCAAGAGCCAGAAAGAAGAGACCTACATGGGCTTTAGCCTTTATTACTTTTACATAAACTGTGGCCAGATGTGGATCCAATAATCTGATGAATCGAGGGGATTTGAAGAAATAGGCAGAGTTTGAAATGAAAGTGAATTATTCAGGCTTGTAAAACACTTACAAAGCAAGAGTCTGAGAACCTCCAATCAGGTTTTGGTTGACGTTACTTTCTGAACAAGCTTGAACCAAAACCCCAACCAAAGCCTGGGCTGCCACGAGTAGCACAATCATCTTGATGCTCCAATAAATTAACCCCATACACTGCTTTGACCCCTTTAAGCTAAACAAAGACAGTACATCCATGTGAGGGAAACAAGTTTATTTCAACATTGAAGAAAAATACAAAACTCGTTCCCTGTAGTTATTTGCAAATGCAATTCACAAGTCAAAGTTGGTCACATGGCTCCATCCCAAGAGCAGAAGAGAGCTGATGTTACAGGCTCCTCACTGGCAGCAGCTGGTGTCACACGTCTTCCCTTCGCACACGCAGCCAGAGGCGCATTTGTTGCAGCTGGATGGGCAGCATGGGCAGCAGCCTGAAATACGAAATTAAATACATAAACCTTCCTTCAAAAGCAGGCAAATCCCTTTTGAGATCAGTTGTGGGTCCATTAACCAGACTACCGCACTATTAGGTGTACCAGAAAAAGATTGTGCATGTTTTAAGATAATGCTGAATTCCAAAAATTCAAGGATGCCATATTGCATCTGGCCACATGTTACAGGATAGGCCACCATGCTTTTCTGACTCAATCCTTTGCACAGCAGATATAAGCAAGAGGGGCAAAGTACAAGGGATAAAAAGTTATGACAAAAATAGGATGTCCTAATTGAAAGCATACTGCATGCTAAAGTAAATATGTTGTTGTAAGGGCATCTGCTGCATGTACATCTAAAAGTAAGGAGACTTGGAAAGCAGTGAATGATCTTACAACCTCAATACAAAAAAGGTGCATCGATGGAACATAATTGAAAAGCAACTAAAATGTCCAATGTAGGAAAACAAGTACATTGAAAGTAAAACAAATAGTCACAGCTAATCAATCAGGAGTTTGACTAAATAAATCAAGTAACCCTTTGGAAACAATATCAAGATACACTTTCAAGAACGTGTACCTCACCTGTAGGGTACACTTTGATTATGAACTACGTCACTCAGCCTAATCAGAGTGCTGAGGAACTCTTACAATTGTATAGCCCATTTAAAATATTTGAGAGAATTTTAGGAACATATCAGTTCAAATAATCTTTGAATGGGAGAAAATTAAAATCACCGACAAATTACTCGTCATGTAATCGACATTTATAGACATACAAGAAACAATTAGGGTGACGATTTTTAAAATGATAAGTTACTAGTAATTTCAGAGTGCTGAGGAAATATAACATCGTAGTCAATTCGGTGGAAAAGACAAACTGCATCCAACGGTCACTCTGAAGGGATGGAAATGAATCGAATAAATTACTCGTCACATAATCGAGCGAGGTGGTAATTTGACTTACTCTTCTTGCAGGTGGTGCAGGAGCAGTTTTTGCAAGTGCAGGATCCTCCACAGTTGCAGGTGCCACCTGCAAAACAAAAACGCACAGATCAGCTTCACATTGTCTGCCGATGACAAAATAGTCAAACACAATAGACAACTAACATCAGGGGAAACGTTCAGACCAAACCTAAACGAAGAGCACTTACTCTTGGAGCAATCGCAAGGGTCCATGTTTCAGTCGGTGTCGTGTCTTCGCGTGGAGATGCTGTGTAGATAGTCTCAGACGAGTCCGTGTTGTGGAAATGTGAGAATGTGCGGCGTTTTTATAGCGTCCTCGAGACAACAGGACCGGGTGCAGACTGATTGTGTCACGCAGCTCGCAGGCACCTAGGAGATGATTACAAAGGGGTTTGTGCACACGACTTCTTATTTATCGACCCAGTGACAGTTGTTGTGGTGTCTGAAAATTACGTAAGCCCCGCTTCGCCGCATGTGAGGGTAGGTATATATGCTCAGATCAAGCCATGCGCTCACAACGTTCAGGGGTCTCCTTCATAACCGTTGCGTACGCATTAAACGGGACCTGAAAGAGACATATACGACGCTTCCAACGCAAACGTTGTGATCTAAACAAACTTTACCGGAGAATGTGCGCACCTGTACGAACTCTGACGCATGCGTACGAGCATGTTGGAGACACGAGGGAATTAGCAACGGTGAATCTGGATTGTATATAAATAAAATGGCATCGTTACAGGTATAATCAGGCCTCTCGCATTTAATTGTACATTAAATCACATTTTACTTTGCACTTATATATTATAATGATCACAAACAGTCAAATCAGGAGTGTTATTTGTGATTTAAGTGAGAATAACTATAGACACACATTTCAGTTGTTAAAGATATAAACCAAAATCAAACCTCAAATCTAATGTTGCTTAATATTTAATCAGTGCTGTCTGCTCTCTTCAGACCAGAGAGACGGACTAGACACTCGTGGTCAGCTGTGACAAACTGTAAACAGCTGTGTGATGGGAGTATTAGAGCTCACTGGATCAGAGGAGTCACCATGGTGATGTCACATACCTTCTCCAGACACCTCACCTGGCAAATCTTCACCACCTGCACATACATTATCAAAGTCTGGAAATAAAGCAGTGACAGCTCTCATACAATGACTCTATCTTCTTTATCAGTCCTCGTCAAAATACCAGAAGAAACACAAGTAAATGCACTGTTCACATATACAATCAGTTTTTTTAAATGATTCCACCGATTGACGATCACTTTGGCATCAGTCAGTCTGACTGCTGTAAACATATCGATAGTGCGGTGAGACTCCATGTGTTTGGTTGCGCAATAGACACTCCGCCCGGACTGAGTCAACAGAAGAAGTGGCTGTGCGCGAGCGTCCTTCGTCTCGGTCGTCTGCGTGATTCACCGTAAAGACCCTGATCAGCAGCTCAGCACGTTCACAGGTTGATTTGGGATTTAGGAAAGGAAATTGACTACAAAGGAGTTCGCAAGGTTTTATAAATCTAAATGTTATGGCGTTACGTGCATTTCCTCTTTTTTGGACGTACACACACACACACACACACATTGGGTGTGGATCCTACCACTCTTTTTTATAAATGAGACCTCTAATTTGTCGTGTATAGCCGTTTACTTTGTATCCATATTGAAAAGTCAGACATTAGCTGCTGTCCACTGTTAATGTAATATAATTAAAGACGGCTATATGCTATTCAGACATACGCCTAAAATCATGAGTGTGACTCACTGGAGCAGCAAAATGGAATGCAGCCATCAATTATTTAAATAGGACCTGCGCATTTCCTACTGTGAAATGTCAACGTGTCTTCTGTGAGTAAAGGTCTGGGAACAAATCAGTATTTGGAATACCGATTAGTTCTAGCAAATATTTGTTTCTATTAATCATTTAGTCTTTAACATGTCAGAAATGTATGTTCACCAGAAAAGCCTTAGGAGATGTCTTGCAACAACTTTGTGTGTCCTAATGATCCAAAACACAAATGTAGAAAATTTGGAAATATTTCTTGAAGGAATTTTCAGAATGATTCTATGATTGAGAGAGTCCTATTTAAGCAGTGTGCACCAACACACATGTTCAAGACCTCAGCACAGTTGGCAGTTTTTACAGATCAGCCACACCTGCAGACTTGAGTAGGATTTACAGACACCACGGTGAACATTACACGCAGGACGCATTCTTCAAGAAATACAACAACAAACAGGGTAATCTGGTCTTTTAATGTTTGTACAAAATTAAAATAAAAAAAAAATACGAAATTAAAAAGGTCTACAATATCACCATCTTAATATGCAGCACCTACACACATCAGTCCTGCATGGATATGTCAAAAATATTGTCCTCTCCATGTACTGGAGCGCTCTCCAGCACTGGCTGACAAACTACTGCCCAGTACTTGACAGTTAATATCCACTGTGGATGGTGGTTTCCAGGGGATAACTGTGTCCCCCATTGAGCCTCCTCTACTTGAACTGATTATCAATAAGGGTGCCCTTAATCTTCGCCTTCTTGGCCTCCAGCTCAGCGAGCTCCTGCAGCCTCCTCTTGCTCATGCCCTTCCTCTCCAGCTGCTTCTCAATCACCTTGGCGTTCTGGGCGTAGGAGTCCGCCACCTCCCTGGCCTCGATCTCCTCCTCCTCCTCGTCGATGGTGGACACCGTGACGGAGCTGAACTTGCCCATGTCCTTGGTCCGCTTGGTCATCATCACCCGGACTTTCTTGGGAGCCTCCGGCTGCTTCTGACTGTAGACGCTGGTGTTGCCGAAGCCCAGGCCGAACTTGACCACGGCTCCGTCCACGATGAAGGTGGCCGGGTGGTTCTTCGCTTGGTGCTGGTAGAAGAGCAGCAGGCCGCACTTGCTGCACTTCTTGCGGTGCTGCCTCTCGATGCCCTCGGCCCGCTTGAGGTACGCGCTTTCGTCCTGCTCCACGTTGCAGAACTTGTGGGCATGTTTGGCCGCGTCGATCACCCTGGCTTGGTCCCGGGGCCTCATGGGCAGCTTCTCCAGCTGGCAGTCCAACACCAAAACCATCTGGCCGCACAGGCAATAGTAGACGTGGAGAGGCTTTTCCCCATCGTCGTACTCCTCTCGGTCTCTGGTGTCCGAGCAAACAACACTTCTAGACACGACCTTCGGCATCTTTAGTCACTTAAACTTGTTATAATATAATATAATAATAGGAAGTCGCCGCCTAATTCAGTCTTATTGTTGAAAGGCCATGGCGACGAAAACACTGGTTGAAATGTTTCCCTGATCTGAAAGGACGCAATACTTCCTGTGTCCGTCACTGTTACTGTTCCGACTCGCAACAACGTTATCTTTATTGTACAGTGTTATTAAAAGGTTCCGCGGAGCTGCAGGTCAAATTAACCCCTGTGGTTGCGGTCACTCATTTGATAATGGCTCTCCCTCAGAATATATTAATTACATTTGACCTAGATGAGAAAGTGACAGGTTTCACAGTTGATTACATTGCTTGTAAAAAGCCTTAAAGTAAAATCAGTTTTGGGTTGACAGACTTCCTTGCCTTTACTTTCTGGACTGAAAGCCCAAACTAAAACTAATTTGCTGATCTAAAACAAAGGTTAACTTGGTTATAAATTTAGGGAAACTATTGTTAGAATTCTTGAAAGCCATGCAGGTAAAAGTTTCCAATGTGCACAACGGACAGCCTTATTTAGCCTGATGTGAAATGAGTAGGGATACTAAAGAGCCCTCTTATTGGCTCTATTGCGCCACACTAAGCAGCAACATGTTACAGTGAGGATCTTGGGACCAACTTTTATACTTAAAAAAAAATCAGGACTGAAGAGAATTGCAGCTTCTTGCATCTCACATTGTGTGCGTGAGAGATATTGAGCAGATTACTTTATACTGCAGCAGCACACCTGAGTCACAACACCCCAGTTCATTGTAAACAGAGTCTTGAAAC
This sequence comes from Cyclopterus lumpus, assembly GCF_009769545.1. Taxonomy (NCBI): domain Eukaryota; kingdom Metazoa; phylum Chordata; class Actinopteri; order Perciformes; family Cyclopteridae; genus Cyclopterus; species Cyclopterus lumpus. Next base: position 20,515,746 of record NC_046971.1, read on the forward strand.
CCTATACACTTGACCCCTTCAAGCTAAACCAAGACAGTACATCCACATTAGGGGACACAAGTTTATTTAAACATTAAAGACAAATACAAAACAGAGTTCTCTGTAGACATTTGCAAACGCAATTCACAAGTCAAAGTTGGTCACATGGCTCCATCCCAAGAGCAGAAGAGGGCTGATGTTACAGGCTCCTCACTGGCAGCAGCTGGTGTCACACGTCTTCCCTTTGCACACGCAGCCAGAGGCGCATTTGGGGCAGCCGGTCGGGCAGCATGGGCAGCAGCCTGAAATAAATTTGTCATATAAACCATCATTTAAAATCAGGAAAGTCCCTTTCATCAGTGGCTATAAAAAACAAAAAAAGAGAATTCCACTACAGACACTATATATATATATATATATATATATATATATATATATATATATATATAAAAAAAAAAAAGAAAAACTGGCAATTTGAGTGATTATAAATACACCTAAACAGATTATGTACGCCTTTGTTAAAATGCATTCAGCCAATTATAGCCACCTGGCAGTTGCTGCCATTTAATTTAAAGAGGCAATTTTAGACATACAAGAAACAATTAGGGTGACGATTTTTAAAATGATAAGTTACTAGTAATTTCAGAGTGCTGAGGAAATATAACATCGTAGTCAATTCGGTGGAAAAGACAAACTGCATCCAACGGTCACTCTGAAGGGATGGAAATGAATCGAATAAATTACTCGTCACATAATCGAGCGAGGTGGTAATTTGACTTACTCTTCTTGCAGGTGGTGCAGGAGCAGTTTTTGCAAGTGCAGGATCCTCCACAGTTGCAGGTGCCACCTGCAAAACAAAAACGCACAGATCAGCTTCACATTGTCTGCCGATGACAAAATAGTCAAACACAATAGACAACTAACATCAGGGGAAACGTTCAGACCAAACCTAAACGAAGAGCACTTACTCTTGGAGCAATCGCAAGGGTCCATGTTTCAGTCGGTGTCGTGTCTTCGCGTGGAGATGCTGTGTAGATAGTCTCAGACGAGTCCGTGTTGTGGAAATGTGAGAATGTGCGGCGTTTTTATAGCGTCCTCGAGACAACAGGACCGGGTGCAGACTGATTGTGTCACGCAGCTCGCAGGCACCTAGGAGATGATTACAAAGGGGTTTGTGCACACGACTTCTTATTTATCGACCCAGTGACAGTTGTTGTGGTGTCTGAACATTACGTAAGCCCCGCTCTCGCGACACCAAGGCTATAGCAGTATAATATACACGGAAGTTCATCAATGGAGTGTTTAGTTTTCAGGTAGCCTATAACATTGCCTATGTCATGGACATGTCTTTGTGAGGTTCAACAATTCAAGATATCAAGAGCAGTGTAATCCTCCCATTCGTGCTGCTCCCATCACTTGTTCCCTATTGTTGTCAGTAGGTGTGCACACGGTGCAAACAAATTGACAAGTGTTGTTGTGGTTTCTGCTCCCCCTCGCGCTGCTCTGCACACGGCCGTTTCACCTAGCGCTCGTGAGCAAAGTAAATATGCTGATGTAATATGCTGCCTTTAAGTACCGGGTGCTGTAGGAAATATCTAACTCACGAGTTTTTTTGCGTTTGATAAGCTACTGCAGAGACAATGTACACGTATAGACACTACACAACAATCAGCGAGGTTTCTGTCAATAACCATAATCACAATTTCATGATGAAACTGAAGTTTAGTTAGTTAGTAGCCTGGACTATAATGGTACTTCTCCTGTTGTTTTGAATCCTAAATATATCACACGTGTACTCACTTCAGCAAAATAACATTACTGTAGGCTCCTATCATGTGGCTGGCTGCATGTTTACTATTCTTCTGCTAAGTTTAGCTGGAAGACATTAACGCAGTTATGTGAGTGTTTACCTCTAGTGCTCTCGGATGTCGGAGCTTGGAGCGGGAACCTGAAGGCAACATTGTCCCTTTTTTGCGCTCGCCACCATCCTGTTGGTGTTTTTCCACTGCATGAGTTGTCATTATGGGATGACGTGACCAATGTGAATCACTTCATGAAAGAAAAGATTTAGAGCTGAGTGCAACTTTTTGTAATTTTTTTGGGATAAACAACTATAATATCAATGAATAGAAGATAATCACCAAACATGAATTAAAGTCTACATGGCGTTACGAGAAACGTGCCTCTTGGGAGTAAAATGGTTAAAAATAGGATCACACATTCTGCAAATATACCAATATCCATCCATCCATCCATTTTCAATACCGCTTATCCTCATTAGGGTCGCGGGGCGCTGGAGCCTATCCCAGCTGACAGAAAATGAATAAATGACAGACGTAGTTCAAGCATAACACATGTACCCCTGTGTTTGAATATTTAACTCAATTTAAGTGAATTAGCCTACTTTTAATGGAAATAGAGAAGGCGCGACGCTGTGATAAAACATATTTTGGATGATTTAGGGGAAACACAACCAATACTGAAACATAAGCACCCTGAGGTGTACTTTACAACAGCCTGGGCTTTATTGTGAAACTCAGTATTCGGTCATTTCTGATTGTCAGCGGAATCAACACAATTACAAATTGATTGTCACAGTGACTCAACAGTTCATTGGTTTCTGATTCTTCATTTCGTCTTAACATTTTTAAGTTATACAAATTTTAAATGGCACAATCATGTTGTTTTAAAGTTAAAAACAACATGATTGTGCCATTTAAACTTTGTTCATGAATCCCATGCCACTGGATGAAAAGACATGAAGACGCTGCCCACCGCACAGAGAGGTGCTGTTTGTGTCAGAGAACGCGAGAGGGAGACATCGACACATTTATATTCACAGAGGAGGGGCTTTCCCCGTGGTGGGACAGTTAAGAACTATCCCTCGTTAGGTATTTATGCCGTTTGTATTTCGGGTGCGCATTAAATAAAATGCAGCCTGCACTTGATTTGGCTGCAGATTAGTTTAAACCTATGAATCAGCTAATGTGAATGGAATCAATCAATCTTTAAATGTACTGTAATATTTAGAAGTTATTGAATGGGAAAGTGAAGGATGACACGCACTTATGACATGTAGTACTTTCACGCTGAAGGAGCACATAACCAAAACATGATCACTGTATATTGTCACCTCTCATCAAAATATATATACTTGTGTGGATATATGTTCAGTAATATAAGTATTAATATACAAAACAAAAAGTGGAAAGAGGAGCTCCTTGCATGATGCGTTGAGATGAGATCACATGCCTCACTTGTCTTTCTTGCTCAATGGCTGTGTACACGTCTGGAAGTGTTGACATACAGACCAGCCACAATACAGGAGAATAAATATGAGTTTTCCTCCTGATCAAACTCACACTTCTTACTTTTGCAGTGTGTATGCGTGTGGTTATACATGGTCTATGTAAAGGGCAGAGTTCAGGGGGAATTGGATCCCTAAACCCAGTGTGGGGCAGGGAACATGCACTGCAAAGATGACTTACTCACAAGTGATTTTATTTAGCTTTAAAGCAGATGGTTGTTCAAAATAGGCAATGCAAGGTTTAATTCCTGTCATACCATTTCTGATGACTTATGGATGTGAATATCAATGCACCTGATGAAGACATCAGTTCATTTGACTTGTTTCATATACATAATCTAATATGTCATAGTATGTATGATGAAGCACATTCCTTTACTTGGAATCACATGAACTATTAAAAACAAACTAATTATGAACAACTATTAATAAGCTTTTCAAAAGATCATGTCACCCAAACTCAGAGAAGAGCAGATCTGACTGCAAGAGTGATTCTTGTCACTGAGCTCCTTGTTATTTGCTGAGCATGTCGTGGATCTGGTTTCACCAACGCTTGTTTCTGTTCCCCTCTGAATCTCTTCCAGCTTCTAAGAAAAATTGTTAATCTTGGACTGCATGGTGAATTCACATAAGTGGGCCGTGTTTCATTCTTCAGTTTAACAATTTGCTCCGCTAAGCCACATGCTTTTTGTCGCAAATCAAATACATGCTGGACACACACACACACACACATGCGCACGCGTGAAGGAAGGAGGATCCAATTGCAGGAAGACTCACACTCTTCAGACATCCTAAAGCAGGTCAGTTAACCAGCAGTAACCACATTCACCGTGCAGCGAGCTCTTTTGAAAGTCCTGAAAAAGTATTGCATGAACGTCACATATGTAGCTGCGTCACCACTAACTCTGTTTTTTAGATAGAGAGATGCAGTGGTATGAAAAAGTTTGGGCATCCCTGATCATTTTCAGGATTTTCCTTTATGTATCATTGGTTGTTCGGAACAGCGATTTCAATTAAATATATCATATAGCAGACAAACACAGTGATATTTAAGAAGTGAAATTAAGTTTATAGGATTTACAGAAAGTGTGCAATAATTACTTAAACAAAAGTAGGCAGGTGCATAAATTTGGGCACCCCAACAGAAAAATGACATCAATATTTAGTAGATCCTCCTTTTGCAGAAATAACAGCCTCTAAACACTTCCTATAGCTTCCAATAGCTTCCAATGAGGGTCTGGATTCTGGTTGAAGGTATTTTTGAGCATTCTTCTTTACAAAACATCTCCAGTTCAGTCCGGTTTGATGGTTTCCGAGCATGGACAGCCCGCTTTAAAACAGACCACAGATTTTCAATGATATTCAGGTCTGGGGACTGAGATGTCCATTCCAGAACGTTGTACTTGTTCCTCTGCATGAATATGCTTTGATAGAATTTGAGCTGTGTTTAGGGTCGTTGTCTTGTATCCAGCCCCGGCGCAACTTCAACTTTGTCACTGATTCTTGAACATTGTTCGCAAGAATCTGCTGATACTGACTGGAATCCATGCGACCTTCAACTTTAACAAGATTGCCAGTACCTGCACTGGCCACACAGCATGATGGAACCACCACCACATGCAACTGTGGGTAGCAAGTGTTTGTCTTGGAATGCTGTGTTCTTCTTCCGCCATGCATACCGCCCCTTGTTATGTCCAAATAACTCAATTTTAGTTTCATCAGTCCACAGCACCTTATTCCAAAATGAAGCTGGCTTGTCCAAATGTGCTTTAGCATACCTCAAGCGACTCTTTTTGTGACACGGGCGCAGAAAAGGCTTCTGCCGTATTACTCTCCCATACAGCATCTCCTTGTGCAAAGTGCGCTGAATAGTTGAACGATGCACAGTGACACAATCTGCAGCAAGATCATGTTGTAGGTCTTTGGAGCTGGTCTGTGGGTTGAGTTTGACTGTTCTCACCATCCTTCGCCTCTGCTTATCTGAGATTGTTCTTGGCCTGCCACTACGGGCCTTAACTAGAACTGTGCCTGTGGTCTTCCATTTCCTCACTATGTTCCTCACAGTGGAAACTGACAGCTGAAATCGCTGAGCTAGCTTTTTGTATCCTTCCCCTAAACCATGATGTTGAACAATCTTTGTTTTCAGGTCATTTGAAAGTTGTTTTGAGGCTCCCATGTTGCCAGTCTTCAGAGAAGATGCAAAGAGGAGAACAACTTGCAACTGGCCACCTTAAATACCCTTTCTCATGATTGGCTTCACCTGTGTATGAGCTTACCAAACAAATTTGGTGTTCCAATAATTAGTGCTAAAGGTATTCAAATCAATAAAACAACAAGGGTGCCCAAATTTATGCACCTGCCTACTTTTGTTTAAGTAATTATTGCACACTTTCTGTAAATCCTATAAACTTAATTTCACTTCTTAAATATCACTGTGTTTGTCTGCTATATGATATATTTAATTGAAATTGCTGTTCCGAACAACCAATGATACATAAAGGAAAATCTTTAAAATGATCAGGGGTGCCCAAACTTTTTCATACCACTGTAGTTAAATCAGGAGAGACCAGTCGGATAAAGAAAAGATCATTGTTTATTATTCAAAGGTGATATGTGATGATGAAGTCTTGACAGAGTCTTTGGCACTTGGACTCTACGGGGAGATTGTAATTAAGGGGCCGTCTGCATCCGGGGGAAGAGGTGCTGAGTCCAGTGAACAAGCAACCATCTCAAACAAGTACACTTGCATTAATAGAGGGGTTGAAGAAGAGGACATGGGAGCATTTTGAGCTGTTATGGCACAGGTATAGTGGCTTGCATTGGGACTGTGGCAATTTCTATAGGTGGTTTCATTTAATTGTCTTGAAAATTACCTTTTTTTCCCTCTCACCTTGCTGTCTCATTTAATGTTGAAGGTAAGCTGCCCATCCAGGCTAGTCTCAAAGGAAGACTTCCAGAATCTACAGCATGTGCCGACCCTGCCCTCCCTTACCAATCTGTTCGTCATGTTTTCCACATATACCCAGTAGCAGGGGATCGCTCCGGTCGCCTGGGAACACCTGGGTCTGATGTTCCCAGTTGGCCTCGACTGTTACTAGCAGCCTCCCTCTGTTTCTTCTTTGACTCATTTTGTTATGTTGCCCTTGTCTAACTTTATAGTTTGTCTTGCACATTTACCATAGCTGATATTATTCAGTTCACCTTTTAATTTGGTTTAATTTGGTTCAATTAAAAATATCTTTTCTGGAAACTTGTTAATGGTGTGTCTCTTATATGTTGTGCGCGGCCTCAGTAGTAGTAAGACGTTTTTTAAATGGTTCATAAGCTCAAAGCATGGACGAAGTATCCGCAGCTTCTTTTAATTTGCAAAGCCATCCAGTTCTGATTGGGATCGACAAGCCTTTACAGAGTCCTCACAAAGAAACAGAACATCTAACACACGCACATCTTTAGTAGGCTGTCATGGTGGTTAAGCACAAGTTTGAATCCTACAGTGCATTTTGCTCTCTTCACAGACTGTGGAGATCATGGATCACGTGCTAAACATTGCTGATAGTTACATCTTCACTCTGTATGTTTACCCGGCCTCGTGGCCTGAGGACGGGGCTCTGCGTCAGATCCTCAGCCTGTGGGTGGTGACCAACCTGGGAGCAGTGCTGATCTACCTGGGCTTTGGTGCTCTTAACTTCTACTATGTGTTTGACCATAAGCTCATGAAACACCCACAGTTTATCAAGGTAAGTGGTTTCATGGGGAGACCAGTGATTGGGGTGTGTAAACTATTAGTTAACTATTTTTTTTATTATTTATGAAAACAAAAGACAACTATTCCCAAGCAAACTTGTCCCAGATCCTAACTTTGTGTGTGATCCAACGACAGAACCAGATAAGAAAAGAGATTCGACTATCAGCGGTCTCCATCTTCTGGATGAGCTTCCCCACCGTGGCCATTTTCTTCCTGGAGATCAAGGGACACGGCAAACTTTATGACAACATCAGCGACTCTTCTCTGGGTGAGACAACAGTTACCTGAAACCGGGTTCAACTCACAATTGACTGACTGGAGGTTAGCTGATACCATCACTTAAATATTTCTTTTTTTGCTGAAACAGGTTATAAAACAATTAGTCCCACTGAAATCCATGGTCTTACTGGGTTGTTTCTGTTTCAGGCTGGCCTGGGATGTTCCTGAGCATTACTGGTTTCTTGTTCTTTACTGACATGTGTATCTATTGGATACACCGCTCCATGCACCATAAGAATATCTACAAGGTGAGCTGGAGCATTATGGCTTTAATATTGCTCCTAAACAATATTTGTTTGTAATAAACCAAATGACCGAATTTGAGAAGGGTCACTCATATTCCCCAAAACACTGAAAATGATCATCTTACTCTGCATTTCCCCTCAGCTCAGCAGATCATTGTAGCGTCTTTCACTTCATTGTTTTTCTCATCGACTTGTTTTCAGCAGCAGCTTTTGGCGAAAAAGCTGCGACAAACCCGCTTTACACTACTGCTAAAGAGCCAAGTTAACAACTAGCAGGTCAAAACACGTGAAGCATGCAGTGGCAAAAGAGCCAGATGTTTCCTTTAGTTGTTGGTGGAGATCAAAGCAGAGCTAAAAGGAGAGTTAATATCACATTCTTTAGGTGGGAACAACCATAACTCCATTATTAAATAAGACTAATGTTTGCTAACATGTTACATATTGATAATGTCAATGTTGTGTGCCCACATGGCCAACAAAAATAATAATTGTCAAAGGTTAGGAAAGTAATGTTGTATATGACCTACTTGGTGGTGGATATGAATGTGAAAATGTGACTTGTTTATTTTTGGGAAATAAGGGTTCAACTGATCTACAACCCAATATTGAATAAATACAAGTATAGGCAACATATCTTCCATCATCATTCTTCCTGGTTCTGGCTCTAGATCTTATCTTGTTTGCAATAGTTTTTTCCACTAAAAACTGTTCTAATATTTACAATGCCATTTGTTCCCATCCCTCAGCACCTGCATAAGCAGCACCATATATTCAAGATCCCTACGCCTTTTGCCAGCCATGCCTTCCACCCACTGGACGGCTTCCTGCAGAGCTTACCCTATCACGTCTACCCCTTCATCTTCCCCCTCCACAAGGTGCTGGTCTGCTCGACACTCGATGTTAAACTCTTTGACGTTAGGTTGAGTTACAGTATGGCAAATTATTAGGACTAAACAAGCTTCACTGCATATTTCACAATTTTAAGACTTGACTTATTATTTCAGGTCCAGCTGCACATGGACACATTTTTATGACATTTGATGGAAAAGTAGCAATGAAAAAAAGCTATAAATTTCAAAAAAGTTTATTAATTGATGTAAACTTAACCAAACAGTTTTTAAATGGCATTTGTATATTTAAATTTCAGGTGGTCTACCTCGCACTCTTTGTCTTTGTCAACATCTGGACCATTTCCATACACGATGGAGACTACCGCATCCCCGGCCCCCTGATATGTCTGATCAACGGTGCTGCGCACCACGTAGACCATCATCTTTTCTTCAACTACAACTACGGACAATACTTTACGCTCTGGGATCGCCTGGGGGGCTCCTACCGGCACCCGTCAGCCCTGGTGGGGAAGGGGCCACATGACCATGTTTACAAGCTCATGGCAGAGGCTGCACACACCCAGTGATGGCGGAGATACAGTCAGGATACTGGTTCAAACTTCCCCAACAACGTTCCCACAGAGATTCCTCAGCCTTAGACAGTGCTATCAGGTGCAAAACCAGCCACCAGCAACTCTCAACAGAGCTTTTCTAAACTTTAGCTCAAAAGAACCAAAGCAAAGAGAGTAAGAGCAAATACGAATGAATGTCAACAACCTTCCCTTTCTGAATTCTGCACAAAAAAGGGAAATCTTAGAATGCAACTCTTTTCCAATGATGCCAAGTTGTGTTTTTACATTTCATATTTGTCAGGACTACAAACCCAATAATGAAGCAAAAATACATTTCCCATAATTTCAGCTTAGTTGGAACATAATGAAAATCATTCAAAATACAATGCAAAAAAGACTCAAGTGTCCACTTTCTATTTCTGTTGGATTCCTGATTAGTCTTTCAGCTTCCGGTGCTTGGTGTGTTTTCGTGCAGGCTCTGCAGGGCGAGGTCTGTCCACTTCATCTCTTGTTCTTTCACAGACTCTGTGGAGCCTCCGTTGTCCTGCTCAGCCTCTGGCAATTCAGTCTGACAGGGAAACGGAGGGAAAAGATGCCATGAAAAAGGAGTACTTCACTCTACTAGAAAGTCTGTGAGCCTCTCAAAACAATTCTCTGAGATCAGATCAAATTGACTGGATTTCACCTGAAGTTGAAGTGCCACCCAATATGAGCGAACATTAACGTGAGGCTGCTTCCCAACAAGCTTCCTTAGATGTGTCATTTCCCTAAAATACTGTATGGGCCATGTTTTAAGACTGGGAGGAAGTGCCCCGTCATGACCTCCACTGGGGGACCATACTGTCTGTCATTAATATAATTAGCTGAATTGACAGTAACGGTCGTCTTTGAGTAACATGTCCTCAAAAAATGGGGACTCCGATCAGACTCTAAAAAGCTGCTGCGAATGCTAACATGCATCCGCTTGTTCAGCACTTACTAGAGGGATGGTGACGTCTTCGTAGGGCAGTCGGTCTTCCCTCCAGGCGTCATCAGTGAGGTCCAGCACTCTCCCATCTCGTTGGATTTCACTGTCCATCCTCTGAGCAGGAATCCTGGCCGAGTTAGCCGCAAGCAAACAGCAACACTTTACAAACTGTGACTGCGACCCACACACATATAAAAAGTAAGCCGACAAAAAACCAAGCAAGTGACACACAATTAAGCACAGTCTGTGAATACGGGGGGATTTCAGTTTCTAGTGGATTTCAGTTTCTAGTTTTTAGCTTCGCCGTTTGAGCAAAACAGACGCGGTAATTGTACGAAACAGCGGACGCCTGGTGATGATGTCGACAATGATGCCTTCAGGTACACCGGAAAATTGACGATTAGCGATATTAAAATGGTCGATTCAGTTACAGTAAATTAATAATAACTATAATAATAATAATACAAATATTAACATACATAATAATAATATATGACATAGATTAATATTATATTCATAATGATGAATGATGAATACGAGTAAAATGTTTTCTGTATTTTTAAAAGCAAAACGATGTGGTTTAAAGATCTAACGTTAGGTAACTACTAAACGGACCCTGGTGAGAAGATTATTTAACTGCGTCAGACTACAGTTTCCAATTAGTTAATGAATATAATAAAAATAACAGGCCATCTCGGGTAATGTTTTTTGGTTTCCTTGGTAACCAGATCTCTCTTCTCCGAGGAAGACATCGCAAATCGTTGTGTTGGTTCCCAGCCTTGAAGGTAACTACATATAATAACTATATTATAAACCTAATGGGAACTGCAGCGTTTGATTCGGGGAGTAATGCATTTGGTGATGATGCTACTTTTGAACGTTAGCCGGTGATAACATCAGTTTAGCACATGCACCATAAAGTTCAGTCGAGACACGTTTAGAGTGGGGACAATCTTATGTCTTTTAACATGAAAGCGAAGCTCTGTGCTTGTAACTTGTCTCTTCGTAAATCACGTTTACAGTATTAAAGACTCATCCTTATATAACTATTGTCATTCCCATCAAACACATTTGTTTCACCTATTGATGTTGACGTCACTGTTCGTAATAGGTAAACAAAACGAGAGAAAACCTTCGAGTCGCTCAGTTTTACTGAACATCTATCCAACATTAGCTTGGTTTTATATAATCTGGTACTAAAGCTGTGGTTTGTGGATTCTGATGTCAGTTTCTTTTTGTAGGCACTGCAATGATGTCAGCCTCCCAAGAGCATCAAGTGGAAAATAGAAAAACATGTGTCAACCCTGGAAACCCAGTTTTCTCCTGCATGATGACTGCAGCAGTCAAGGACGGAGGGCCAGCGCTGCGGGCAAAGCCCCAGAATCTATTGTACAGGACCACCTCCAATGAATATGGACGTCTCCCTCCAACCTTTGAAAGCTCACCGTGTACTTTCCACCCGAAGTCTCACGTATTCACCAAAGCCCTGATCAAGAGCGGGATGTATCGTGACAACTCCTTCAATACTGCCCTAGACCGAAGCAGGGTGTACGACTGTCCCCATTTACATCACACCATATAAATGCATGATTGACTTATTGAAGTGGTATTTTTTAATTCATGAGAAGTTTTAGTTTAGAATAGTCAATCAGTGGAAGTATAAACACGTTGCCTCAATGTGTGCACATCTATCCTCTTTGATAACAATACCCTCTTTTATTAGAGCATTATATTATGTTATCAGGTCAGAGCCTATGAGGTTATTCATTATTCATTCTTATCGATAAATTATTAATTTCAGACATCAGCTACTTCTTAAACGGATATCAGTGAATTCAGGGTTTAGTCCCTCTGTCATATTCTCCTTATTCCCCGATCTACACTACTGTATTCAAGTGTTAATACATGTTTTTATGTTTTTTTTTAATGTAGATACACCTGGGGAAATTGAACCTCTTGATCCATATAGTTCTCCCATTCAATGTCATAGCTGTAAAGTTAGCAGAAACTATCCCCACTGCAAATGTCACATTTATTCTGTGTTGTACTATTGTTCAAGCACGTCAATGGGATTTAATTATTCTTATACAATATAGACTAAATATATTCAAAGGTGACACCTTGTATTCATAGGTGCCTTTTAAAATGAAAATATTCTACTTTTTCTTGAATTTGTGACTTGTGGTGAGCGTGCAAAGTCGCCTTCTGGCATTCACGTGCATTCACACAATTTATGTTCTTGTTGGTTTATTTTCCTCCATTAAAAACAATTGTAGAAGCGGACTTGTTTGGCGCTGTTCTCTAATGTAGTTAACGTTATGCGCATTCCCCTCTGATGTCACATTTTATTTGCGATAACTTGTTGCGTGTATTCCTGCCTCCTGCCCTCTTTCTCTCTCTGTCGTAAAACATACGACATTGGTACAGAAATAAACTACACAAAACAAAATACAGTGATGTCTTAAGCAACACTCCTCGGACGATGAAAGGAAGATTGGAACAAAAAGGGTAACAAGGGTCTGTTGACGTTTTCTTCCCCAGAAAACCCTCCTCCTCCCCCAGCCGCGCCTCCGCAGCCACAGCTGATGATGGACAACCGTTTAGCTGCAAACGCTACGGAACTTAGCAACCCGCTAACCCTCGTTAAAATGTGTGCGAGCTGTTAGCCACACGAATGCGCTGTTTCAGAGCTGAGTGGCGCTGTGTTGAGGAACACGGACGGGTCATGTGAACGTGCCGCTGTACCGAAACCGCGTGAGAGCTCCACGCGCAGACCGACGCTCCTCGCGTAGTGTGACAGGAGGACCGGGAGGAACCCGGGCTAACAACCGATAGCCGGTTAGCCGGAGCACGGAGCGTTAGCTGCTAGTTAGCGCTCTGTTTTATGAATTACTTGGGTCCACAGAGTTTGAGTGCTGCCGTTTCTCCAGTGTAAGTAGGCGTTTGGGTTCAAATTGAGCCATTTTAGTTTACTGACGACATGAGTTTGCGAGACTTGGGGTCCTCAAAATGAACTGCTAATGATACAATGCCTGGTAGGTGGGTGGCTAGCTTGCTAGCCAGCTAACCTAAATGAAAATAGCTTGTTTATCAACAATTCTTAAATGTCTCAGTGATTCAGGATACGGTGTCTCTGTACACGGCACAGCGACAAACGGCTCATGTTAGACGTAATGTAGTAGCCGCTCTGCTTGGAAGATGCACTTCTAAAAGGCCAATGTTTATTTATTTATTTTTGTATTCTACTTTTCAGTATTTTATTTCTCCGAGGCGTCCCATTTATCCCACGATGTGTGTATTCTCGGCTAGTTTACAGCTTTGCTGCTGGTAAAACACGACCAGCTGCTACACCATTACACGCACTGCTCTAACAGACTTGAATTTCACTCGTGTTTTGTTTTGTGTTGCGTCCACAGCCATGCGAGCCCTGGATGAGAACTGGGCCGGAGCCTTGGGCTGTCTATGATGTTCAACGCTGTTTTTCCGTTGCATCACCTGACCCCTCCTGGTCTATTTGACTTGTCATTATTACTCCAAAACCAATCCCACATCTCTGCTTGGCAACAGTATGATCATTCACGTTGACCCCACTCAGCCCACTGGGACAAGAATACCTCAAAACCAAGCTTGCCAAATGATATGATAGTAGCCACCTGGATCACTTTTTGTGCGTGCAGAAGCCTCGCAAGGGTTCTGCTCTTCCTTTCCTCCTGTAACTCCCTCTCTCCATTCTGGGAGTCCCTTGCCAGTGTGGTCTCCGGCACTGGAACCATGGGTAATAGCTGTGTGTGCCGGGAGGATAGTGACTTGGAAGATCATCACCACGGGTCGTCGAGGGCAACCCGGGGACAAGCTAGGCGAGTGGACCACGGTCCAGGCGTAGGCGTTGATGGTGGAGAGGCACGTAGCAGTAGACCCAGGGACCCAGTCAGGCCGCCACGCCGAGGGCGAGGGCCCCATGAGCCGAGACGGAAGAAGCAGAACGTGGACGGTCTGGTGCTGGACACGTTGGCTGTCATCAGGACACTGGTGGACAAGTAAGTGTTCATAAGAATAATGACATTATAGAGATAAAGATGATGGGTGGAAGAGTCAGAGCGGTCTGTACAGTTTTATAAAGAGTTTTCTATAGTTTTCAATGAGACGAACAGCCAACAAAAAAACCCTATTTACGTTTAGATACTTTAGTAGTCGTAATTCAATGTGCTATGCTCTGGAAAAGAAATCAAGGTGTACTAGCATATTTCCTAGACGTGTTGGCTTGGCACGTGGATCTTCTTGATCGGGTTTTTTGTTTTCATAAATTGAGATAAATTAACACAAGGATCAAGTATAGCATTGGGGGTGAAATGCTATCATCACTGGCTCCACAGGAACTACTCACGACACTGGAGCTCAGTTGATCTCATGCCCTCTAGAGCAGGAAAGTCATAGACGTTGCTGTCTTCCAGCAGACGCATCACACAAGGTTGTTTAGTTGTCACGAACACACATCGCATTCACGACTTTTTGAAGGAGTACATGGTAAACATGGTAAAGTCACGCCTTTTGAGATGACTACGTCCTGTGTCCTTTATTTATTTGGAACAAACGGCACAGTCAAATATTTTGTGCAGAAACCCCAGCAACACTACTTTAAGTCCCTCGTGGGAGGTACTGCAATGGATGCTGTGAGAGATGCTCTCATGTTGTATTGTGTTGGCTTGGTCACACCTGTCTCTAGATATATAAAATATATCTACGCTCATATCGCCATTTCAGTCCTGTACATTTTTTACTGCAGATCCTCAACAACGAGGTGACCTCGCTTTACAAATCACACCTCCTCTGTCTTCCCCTGATGTCATCTTTGTAGTCTACGCAGTGTTGAATGTTTTATTGTGGTTTGCTGTAAGTGTAACAGGGTAATGTATGATTATTTTTTCTATGGAAACCAGGATTTCTCACAATAAATTAAAGCTAATATTAAAATTCACAGCTTCAGGCAATTCATGACTAAATCAGACATTTCACAAAATAGCCTGCTTAAAACTGACACATTTTAAGGCTACAACCTTTACAAAAAAACACCTTTGACCAAACTGACAAAAGTAACTTTTTTACGTGATTTAACAATGCATCAAGAATATATAATAGATTAGCCGGTTCTGTACATTTATGATCAATTGTCAGCAGACTGAAAAACCTTGCTCATCATCCACAGAGAGCACTTTGTGCAAGTCAGTTTCCTTTAATACTGCTTTCCCTCTCTTGATGATGTAGAAATATTTCTGTGGCCTGCGTAAACGCCAAAGCACTTTTTTCTTTATCCTCCTGTTCCCTTAAGCTATCCTCGTCTTGAGAGAAAAGCTGTTCAGCATGACCCGTTGGGATTTTCACCTGTTTTATCAGCACATATCTGGGTGGCTTTGAGAGAGGGAAGGAAGAATGTTGAGCGAAAGGATATCTGATTGATATGGGAAATTATATAATGACTGCTAAAATAGGCCCATGTAAATTACAGGTAGTGGGGTCTCGTCCTATTCGTAGTAGCAGCTAGTATGCCCAATCTTCTCCGTCTACCTTAATGAGAAACCATTTTCAGCCACTTTTTGAACTGCCTGCGTATTGCATTTAAAATGTACACTTCATTGTCATTTATTCTTGCACAGTTTGTCCACAACTGTAGACTACCATTTTATCAGGACTCGTACGTAAACAAGTTCACCCAACTTTGTTAATCAATAACTGAATATCAAGGCTGAGGTTCAGTATTTATGGCGGTTGTAACACAATATGGTGGATATTATGTACATCTGTGCTCGTCAGTCTTGGTTGACTCTCGACCAGAGAGCTGTCGATTTGTAGTGTTTTTTTGAAACTATAGTTTGTGCTGGATTCGGTGCAAAGCAATGTTAAGATGACATATTATTAGACATTTTAAAGCCTAAATGATTATTATCCCAAGTAGCCAGATGATTTATTGACAGTTGATAAACTATTCAGTTTTCACCTCCTAATAGAACTGCATTGTACACAATCTGTGTGTCAACAAACTAAAATAATAAAACATTGGTTGCAGGATAAAGCAAAACAAATCACTTATGATAATACTGCTACATACTGCAGCTTGAACCACTGCCTTTTAAATTATTTTCCATCCCTGTATGAAACATGCATACACATTTCCATGAATGCGTTCACATTTGACTCCTAAATGAAAGAAAACTGAGTTACAGAATTTCTTAGTTGTGTTATCAATCTTGAGGAGTTCGCTGAAGTCATGGCTATATTAATGAAAGCATTTTTCAGCTTGGGACGAGCCATGACAAGCAACAGTAATGGCAGCATCATCAAAAACAACAACCACTGGAGTAAATCTTTTTTACACTTGCCTTCCTTTCTCTCCATGGGATAACATTACAGTCCATAGCCATTAATGCTATCACAGAAGCGCACAGAGGCACGGATCATTTGTTTGATAATGTTTCATATGCAGTGATCAGTGTCATAAAGAAACGCATATATTAATGTTTGTGATGTAGAGCATTCAGGTAAAATGAAAAGATGTGAGAAACAGGTTCTTATCACATTCTGTCCAAACTTCTGTTTTTCAGTGACCAAGAACCCCCTTACTCCATGATCACTTTGCACGAGATGGCAGAGACTGGTAAGGACACAAAACACACTCCTTCACTCACTGGGCATGGACTTATTAAACAGCCCTTCATCCAGTTAAAATAATACAGATATGGTAAGCAATGTGACGTAATGTAATGCAAAAACATGTTTCCTGTGTTTTGTAATGAGACGGAGGTAATTAAATGGGAAATGTAGGAACATTAGCTCTCCTCAGAGTAATTTGACAAAGTGATCTTAGTCTTGTGCACAATACTTCAGAGTTTCTTCAGGTTGAAATTGAACCATCTGCTGGACTGTAGTAATTTCTACTGCCAGTGGTGAGGAGTCCCAGGAATTTAGACTCCTCTGAATATGCTGTCCTATCTCCCTTGGGCTGAGTTGGTGGGTTGTTTTTGAGAACTCCTGAGGCAGTGATATTACAGTAGCTTTGCAAGCAGCAGACAGTCACAGTCATTTTTCTCCGTTCAGTGATGTTTTTTCCTATTTAGCCTCTTTTGATACTCTCTCCACGATGTGTGTGTCTGTGTCTCTCTCAATCGCCATTGATACGTGTTGTTCAAAAGCAGGTATCGCAGTAAGCATAATTAGTTAGGGTTTAGCTGTGTTCTGTTGTCACGGAGAAACACCGTTTTGAGATGTTAAAGACCTGCACTCCCAAGCTTACACACTGCAGCATCATGTGTTGCTCACTACCTACTGACTGGGCTGACTTTCACTGGGATTTGTGTCTATTCAAAGCTTGAGTTGGTGTGTGTTTTTGGTGCTAATGGTGAATGATGCTCTCATACTGTGTGTGTTTGTGCATTTTGTGGTGGCCTTTTGAATTCACTTTGTTTGCTCATATTGTGTTTGATGCTCACATGGCGTGGTGTTGCCGTTGAGTGGCTCAACAACCTCCGAGTTGGGTCTTAGCTTGCAGACACTGAACCCTGAAGGCAGCCAAGCAGCAGTCATTTTCTGCGGATATGTGCTACGATGTTACATTATTCATCAGCCAGTTGGCAGAGGCTTTAATAAGTGTTAGTTTCTTATTGAGTCATCTAATGGACAGGAAATGGATTTTTTAGTATTTATGCTGCAGTTTATAGTCATAATCCAGGGGTCTGTCTCTCAAAGTGATTTCAGCACGGTTCAGTTACCTGTTTTCATTGGGACTAATAGTGCTAATTCCTTTTTTAAGTGTGTGTTGTTATAATGAAAGAACAGGACAACCATCTGAATGGTCAGATCAATGTAATCCGTTGAGTCTCAATATAATAATTTCCTCTCTTCTCCCTCAGATGACGGTTGGCTGGAGGTTGTCCAGTCTCTGATTCGAGTGATCCCATTGGACGATCCGCTTGGCCCTGCAGTGATAACCCTTCTGTTGGATGAGTGTCCCCTGCCCACCAAGGTTAGTGGCAAATAAGTGTGTATGACACGGAAGGAATGACTTTAAAGTGTGAAAATGATATGATCTGTAACCTAGGAATGTCTTACCCCAAAACGGCCCAAAGCCTGAGGAAAAAGGTGAAATCTCAAAACTAACCCAGGTCTAATAACAACAACAAAAAAATATATATATTTGTCTTCCTCTTTCCCATGGCCGTTTCTGTATTTTGGTGGTTCCATTTATGTATGATGGGACACAGCTAGAAGCCTCTCATGATCAGCTGTTTTTATACCTCGAGGAACTGGCTTGTAACTTCATCACATGTATTGTTTTCATTTGGCCTCTGCTCCCCCCACATTCCCCCACACCACCTCCTTTTCCCTTTGGACAAATACAATCTGTTTGGGACCCCCTGCCTCCTGGTCCAAAGTAACCTGAGGACAAAGGACGCACTATGAAACTCTGAACAGTATGATCTCTGTAGTCATTCCAGTATTTGAACAGAATTATGCTCCACCTAACAAAACATATTTGGCAGGTTTCACATTTACAATGCAAAGCCTCAAACACACCAGCAGCTACAAAAACTAAATAAAAACTTGCCTGCAGGTGGACTCTAACTTTAAGTATAAAAGTGCTGGCTGGCACTGAAGCTCTGCAGTTGGAAGACATTGTCTGCTGCATCAGTAACACTTTGTCTCTGTTGATAAAGTTGATTTACTTTTGGTGTGCTTTATCACTGCTAGCAGTAGCGTGATGCGTGTGTGTGTGTGTGTGCTTTTACCCCCACTTGAATGTAATACTTTGTAACTTTACCTTTTTTATGGAGAATTCCCATCACAATCCTGTATGGATTTGGTAACATTGTGACTGAAATTTTCCTTTTTAATTTCTCCATTCTCGCGAACGTTTGGATTGTTTGGTAGAAACTGTGTTCATGTGACTTTCATCAGAGTAACTGCTCCATCTCCTCCCATCAGGATGCTCTCCAGAAACTGTCAGACATGTTGAGTCTGAGTTCGACTGTAGCGCGACAGGACGCTCTCAACCCTGCTAAACACAGAAACACCACAGCTGTCCTGGGATGCCTGGCAGAGAAACTGGCTGGTAAAGTCCACATTTATACACATGATACTTTAAATCCTTGAGTCATTCTTCTTTGCTCTGCACTTCCATTGGCTGTTTACTTGCTCGCTATGTACTTGTAGACATTCAAACATACTTTTTCCTTGTGATTTTGACTTATTGACACAATTTCTTTATGTTTCTTCTTTAGGTCCGGCTAGTATTGGATTGTTGAGCCCTGGAACCCTTGAGTACCTTCTAGAGAGCCTGGTGAGCACACACACACACATTTTAGATACATTTTAACTGTCAGTGACCCAAGTCATGAGCTGACAGATGTATGCAGATCGATGCTCTTCATAGAGTTTATCCTAAAAGAAATACAGAGTGATGGTTACACAGTCAATAAAGTGAAGTGGCATTGTGTCATTGTCAGTTACGAAACGCTCAACCACTTTTGTTTCATTCAACGTCCGTCCAACAGAAGGCCTACTTATATGAGACATCTATTATTATTATTACTATTGTAGTGTTATGAAAGAAAATGTTGCAGACTGCTGATCCTTTCTGTACATCTTCCTCCAGAGCTCTGAAGCCCACCCTACTGTCATGCTGTTTGCTCTCATCGCTTTGGAGAAGTTCTCCCAGACCAGTGAGTTCACTCGCTGGATTTTCAGGCCAGGTCATATTCAAGATTCATGATGAGTCAGTTTAAATCTTGTGACTTCCTTACAAAACAAAACACAGAGATGAAACTAAGTGCCCTTATCAAAGGAATGCCATGACAAAAGGCACATCTCAACTTCTGCCTTCTACATCTTCCTTGTTGATAGTTTACATTTAACAATACTCTTTGAAGTCCCCACCAGGGTTATAGGGGTGGGAAAAAAAACTAATTATTGAATGCATAGCGTGAATGCATTCTCTCAAGAACGATTATGACTTGATGCTGATAACTCAACTCAATAATTGGACATTTCAAACTCAATAATTGGACATTTCCGACTCAATTCTCAACATTATGATTTGTCTGTAAAAAGTCTGACATTAGGCTTCTTCTTCCGCCAAACTCAGAGGATGAACTGAATCACGAAGCAGATTCACACTTTCCTTTTGCCAATAATTTGCGCCCGTTCTCAGTCATTGAGAATCAGAGCTTTCGCGCTATGTTGCACACTTTGGAAACGAGATGCAACATTCATCTCAATGTTTTTATGGACACAGCGAGACTCTACAACCGCTAAAGAATCACTGAGGAAAGCAGGCAGGATGGGAGTAACACGCTGTGTGTGGACATCCGTTGCCACAGAATCTAGTGTCTAGTTGTGTGTCTAGTGTCTAGTCTAATCTAGTGCCTGTTTTAACACACGTGCCTGGTGCATCTCTTTGCCCTCAGGTGAGAACAAGCTGACGGTGTCTGAGTCGTGCATCAGCAATCGACTCGCGGTCCTGGAGTCGTGGGCAGAGCATCCTGACTACCTGAAGAGGCAGGTTGGATTCTGCTCACAATGGAGTCTCGACAACCTGTGTGAGTACAAGTAGCCGCAATGCTTTTTCGACATTGTATGTTTGGGTTGGATCACATGCTTCAGGCTCTTCAAGTAGGCATTTGAAATGTGAGAATGCTTCCTCTGTCGTTCTTTGTCCAGTCCTAAAAGCTGGCCGTCAGTTCACTTACGAGAAGGTCAACCTCACCAACATCAACACCATGCTCAACAGCAATGATGTCAGCGAGTACCTCAAGATCTCCCCTACTGGACTAGAGGTGTGTGTGTGTGTGTGTGTGTGTGTGTGTGTGTGTGGTGTGTGTGTGTGTGTGTGTGTGTGTGTGTGTGTGTGTGTGTGTGTGTGTGTGTGTGTGTGTGTGTGTGTGTGTGTGTGTGTGTGTGTGTGTGTGTGTGTGTGTGTGTGTGTGTGTGTGTGTGTGTGTGTGTGTGTGTGTGTGTGTGTGTGTGTGTGTGTGTGTGTGTGTGTGTGTGTGTGTGTGTGTGTGTGTGTGTGTGTGTGTGTGTGTGTGTGTGTGTGTGTGTGTGTGTGTGTGTGTGTGTGTGTGTGTGTGTGTGTGTGTGTGTGTGTGTGTGTGTGTGTGTGTGTGTGTGTGTGTGTGTGTGTGTGTGTGTGTGACCTTTTCCAACATTAATACTTTAATAGTTCCAACTCATTAGCCTGATATACATGTTTTTCACCTGTGTATTTAAAATGTAAACAATTTCTGAATGTTCTCTCCCTCTGCTCCCCTCCTCAGGCACGGTGCGATGCCTCGTCCTTTGAGAGCGTGCGTTGCACGTTCTGCGTGGATTCGGGCGTTTGGTACTACGAGGTGACGGTCATTACATCAGGCGTGATGCAAATTGGATGGGCCACCAAGGATAGCAAGTTCCTCAACCATGTATGCCTCTTCAGTGTCTGTACTGTTCAGCTCATCCACATCCAGATTGTCTACAGTCCCATAATTTAGTGTTTCTTTTACAGGAGGGCTATGGGATAGGCGACGATGAATACTCGTGTGCGTATGATGGCTGCAGGCAGCTCATCTGGTACAACGCTCGCAGTAAACCTCACTCTCACCCCTGCTGGAAGGAGGGTATGCAGTTCACACACTTGACTTCTGTTTCTCAACCTTTTACGTCAAAGAAAGTTTGTTTCTCAGTGAACATTATAAAGTGAATGGACACCCCGCTTAAAATAGCCAACTTATTTGTTCAGAAATTGCTTCATCTTATTTAGTTTCACTGGGGTGTTTTTGTGATTTTTAGCGCCCACACGCTGCTGTCAGTGCCAGGATCTGATTAACCTCCCACTCGGAGTATCAGATAATAGTAATAACAGCGCGCCAAGACTTTATTCTTCTGCGTGTGGGGCCTGTTTAGGAGATGTCGTTGGCTTCCTCTTGGACCTCAGCAAGAAGCAGATGATTTTCTATCTGAACGGACATCAGCTGCCGCCGGAGAAACAGGTCTTCTCCTCAGCCACGTAAGCCACAAACGCACACACATAGTCACCTCCTTATTATCTGTCACCTTTTGATAATTCTTTTTGTCCTTTAACTGGTTTCAACTGTTGTCCTTCCTCATACACATTTTTCCTTTCTCTTTCTGTCCTTCCTCCCTTTTTTCCTGTACTTTTTTAATCTCTTTGCTCTCTTCTGTCCCTTTTCTCAAATTAACCCCCGTCTTTCCTTCACTTCTGTGTCCATCAGGTCCGGTTTCTTTGCAGCAGCCAGCTTCATGTCTTACCAGCAGTGCGAGTTCAACTTTGGGGCCAAGCCTTTCCGTCACCCACCTTCTGTGAAGTTCAGCACCTTCAACGATTTTGCTTCACTGCTGCCCAGTGAAAAGATCATCCTACCCAGGTAACGCATCGAAGCCGGTCCTCAGAGGGATATTTAGTGTCTAAAATAGACTTGGAATATGGGACGGCTGTTGTCTTACCTAACTGTCCCCTGGCTAGCGAATCATTAGTCTGCACACAGCGTCCAACCCTTTTGGGGTCGCTCCAGAGGACCTAGATGATTTAGATCTCTCATTAGTTTGATGGCTGCATTAAAGCTCTTTAGACTTTTGAAAATATAATGACTAGTGAAAGGACGACTTGAAGGAATATAACAATATTTATACAAGAGAGGGTCACTTATCATCTTTACAGTCTGATGTGTACAATGCAACAGAGCCGTCTTTTGGCATGCACTTAGTTTTGGCTCTATTTAGTTTAGGGTTTCCAGTAAACCCTGGCAGTGACCCAGCATCCACAATACTCTGGCAGTGGAACACTGAAATGTAATGCACTATTAATTTGACTTGCAACAGAATTTGACAAGTCTGCCATTTGAAGGGTCTACTAGCCTGTATTAAATAACATCTTTTGTGAAGCTTAAAATTAAATCGCAATCACAATCCTAATTATATGCAACAACACAACCTGGAACATTACCGTAGCGGAATTAAGAAGTCTGACGGAACAAAAATGAATTATTGCAGTTCTTTTTTCACAGGATTAAAAAAAGGTGTACTTGTTATTGAAGCAAGAAAAATAAATAAATAGCCGTAACATATTAAGCTTGAGTATACAATTATAGCAAACTAGGTGAAGAACTGGAATAAGTATATATTCGCAGAAAACAAGTGTGTGTGTGTGTGTGTGTTTCACAGGCACCGGCGTCTGGCCTTACTAAAGCAGGTTAGCATCCGAGACAACTGCTGCACGCTGTGTTGTGACGTCATGGCTGACACGGAGCTGCGGCCATGTGGACATGGGTACGTGTACATCTGCTGTGGACAAACGCTGCTTAAAAGTCACAAACTATTAAGTAATACATAATATGTTAGTTGGACTAATGCCCAAGTCAATTTTTCTTCTGTCTATGAATGGATAATAAAATCTTCCTTCCTATCCTCCAGTGGTATGTGTATGGAGTGTGCCTTACAGTTAGAGACGTGCCCCCTGTGCCGCCAGGACATCCAGACCCGCGTCAGACTCATTGCACATGTCTCCTGACAAACCTCCTGCCCCTTCTCCAGCAAGGAGAGACACACAAGCCCGACAGCCTCGCCCTCCTCCTCTAATCCCCTCCCACTCAGCGGGGCTACGAGCACGGTGCCACAGTGTTGTGATGATGCCAGAACTGTGTCTTCTGGTACGAGGAAGCGACGATGGAGGGGTGGAGCGGGGGAAATGAGGAGATGAGAGAGGGGGATTTAAACCTAAACTGGATCCCCAGGAGCTTTCTCCAATTTGCCTACATCTCCTTATTTTGTATCCTTCTGACAACTCACTGCAGGAGTCGGGGGCCAAGAATCGTCAACTTTCTATAAACGGCGTTTATTTCCAAAATGAGGAGCAGAAACAATTTTACCGAGATTACAGACGGAAACAATCTCATCTGCAAGCCCCTGCGTAGTTATCAGACATCCTTTCTAGGATATGAGGATCCCTCTGTGCTTTCAGCCCACAGGCTACTACTATTTAATCCCCTCATTGTCATGCACACGTCTGCAGATCTGAAAGGGCTGCGTAACAGCAAGGATCACAGCCTGTCACACAGTATTAAACACAAGGTACAGATGCATTTGCGATGAATCTCACTTTCATGTTTTGGGGTGTAGATATTGTGGTGTTGTCGAGGTAGCATTTTCGTTCTCTTTTTTCTCAAGGTAATACCAACACCTATCCTTTGGTCAGCTTCTCTTTCTCTGATTGATTTCCCACTGGTAGGGTTTGTCATTTGGAAAAAAGACCTTGTATTGTAAAATGTCAGATTTTACTCTTGATGTCAGAAATCTTTTGAAGTGGCTGAAGCAATTCCAATATTTGAGTTCTCTGATTTGGTTTACAAATGTTAGTAATGACTTCAGCTGTGACGCCACAGAGAACGTTAACGGAAAATTATTGTTTGACAACCAGTGAAAAAAAGATTTAAATAAGTGATTTTTCACACATCTGACCCTGCTGCTTTTTGTGCTTTATTGTCTCTTCTCAGATGTTGATATTTCCTCAGTCTCGGTCATGTATGCAACAAACACAGCATGAATTACACAGAGATAAGAATTGAGAGAAAGTTAATCTGTAAATGAAATCAGATGTTTTCTCCCCAATTATAAGTGCTTATATTTGAAGAGCCGGTGAGGGAGAAATATACAATTGAATTTCCACCACCGTCAGAAATTATCTGGGATTGTTTGATTGGTGCTAACAATTTGGCAACAACTTCTAATGCCGCACCACCGTGAGTCGTGCTTTACTGAGTACGTATGTCTTTGTTTGTTTCTTATGACAGACAATAGTCGTCTGTATTAAGATGACTATTTTGAATCCTCAAGATGTGATTTGATTTTGTTTTATTAATGATGGTAATTGTTGATGTAATAACTTGTTTGAGAAGCGCAACAGGTTTTGTTGATTGACAGTGTTGTATTAGCAGAAGGGTACATTGCTTTAAACAAATGTGAAATGTTTTAAGTGAATCCATTTTCCAAAATATCAGTTAACTAAATATTCCAGTGTCATTTTTAACATGTCATTTTGGGTCTTATTTGGCAGTGAAATACTTGGCATGAATTGGCAAACCAACTACCTGCAACACAGCTCGCATGACCAGAAGAGTGTGAGCTTCAGAACAGAATAACATGGTATGTTTACCTTGCTACCAATCGCAGCATAAAGAATGGATCTAGTCAAAATATATTTTGTTTTTTTTAGATTGGAAGGATATCTTCAAATGTATCTTTCAGCCTGATTACATTTTAGCGACCCTATGTGTGCTTTTTATAACTTAACATTACATCGCTCTGCTCTCATTTAGCCATTTCTCCATCTTTCTCCCTCTCCTTTTATAAGAACCTCTAGTTTTCTGTCCATCCTTTACTTGAAGCCTCTCTGGGTTGACTAAATGACATTTGTACTTTGGAAACAGGTGATGAGAGATTGTGATTAAAGGAAAACTCATTTGTACAATTAGTTGAAAAGAAATCTGGTGACAATTCAAATTATCACAATGAATAATTTAGAATTGAATTTGGTCAAATTGTTATGAATAGTTACTACTCCACCAAATTGCATGAACAGGATCTGTAAAATCATTCAGACTATACTGGAATGATTTCTAAAAGGTAATTTACATGCATCTGTCAGTTGGTGACTAAAGACTGGTCCGGTCACTGTTTGCTATCTTGTATTTCCTGAAGCACCTAGTACTGTACATGCAGGTGAGAGAAATTATGTTTGTCTCTACGGCTAGAGATGTAGTTCAGGATTGTAAAGAATAAATTGTGGATCGTATTTAAACCATCTAAAGGAATTTTGCCCCAGAGTTCCCAAAGATGTGATTGAAGAATTATTGTGTCCTGGATTGTGATATTTGTAATAAATGTATGTCCATGTGATATTTTCTTTTTGTCTGACTGAGTGGTGTTTATTTACATCTCAAATATTCTTTTGTCTCAATAACTGGAGAGATACTCAAAAAACAAAATGCGGGGGGGCCAACACGAGAGGCCAATTCACCAGGCATCAGACACCTCCAGGTCCAATGGACCCTATGAGACGTGAAGTCACAACGACTCCGGGGAGGAAGCAGAGTTAATAAGGTGCAATGGAGAGATATAAATTCGTATACTTGTATTTTCACAGACAATACTTTGTGAAAGATTGTAAACTAAGGATTACAACTAAGGAAGGTGCAAATACTTCAACTGTTGACACAAACGATCGTAATAAGCAGATTATATTTTACTACTAACTACTTAATTGGAGTAAAATTCCAGCAAAGGAAGCGAGGGGATTGCTGAGTTTTTTGAGGCAATCTTTGTCTCAGTAATGTCCGTCGAATATAAATAAATGAAGACAATTGGTCCACACGGTCTCATTTCGATAATCCCGGAGAAGTGTCCTGAGGTAGGAACCAACGTGCTCAGATCTCGTTCTCCCGGACGGGACTCGGTTGCGTACATACGTTCGCTGTTTCCTTGGTAACAACGTTATCGTTGCTATTACCACACGTTAACGATATATTTATCAACATGGACATTCAGAAACTAACGTTAAGTAAGTACATTTAATTTCTTTAACTGCCGTTAATTTATCTGAAGGGGGTGTAAAGTGCAAAATACAGCGAACAAACTAACTGCTGCTGACGCATTAACGTTAATTCAAGGCTAACATGTTATAACGTTGACTAACGCTAGCTAACTACCTGTTAGCTTACAGAGCTAGCGTTCACTAGCTAGCTAGCGAACAGCTCATATCCTTCAGTGAAGACAACACCAGCTGGGCCGGCAGGCAGCCTTGTGAGGGAATGAAATATCACGTTTGTTGGGGGAAAAGGCATTTTCTAACCTCAGGTGTTTAGTAGCTCACCGTTTTGCTTTAAGCCAACGTCAATTCACCAAAACACGCGTATTCAGGTGGAGCCTTCCTTCCTTTTCCAGATGTCCGAGGCTGTGGAGAGGAAGATAACATCGTAGAAATGGTTGACATGGGAGAAGAACACTTTGCTATTTCCAGGTGGGCTTCCAGAGTCAATCACGAGACACAATGGCACTCCCTTTGAACGTTTTCCATATAGCGCTGTGTAATTAACAGTCCAACTATTGTTTTCTAACTTTAGAGACCAAGTGCTTTAAGTGAAATGCAAATGAAAAATAATTAAATGTTCAAGCTGTGTGCGCGATGGAAGGCGCTGTCTTTAGCTTGGACAGGTCAACACTTAATTTACTTCCAAGGCTCAAAGGAATTCAGAGGGCAGTGTCGCGCCTTTGTCAGTCAAACCGTAACTTCTCATTTAGAGAGTCTACAGCAAGAGACGGCACACGTAATGCATAGCTGTAATCTCGCGATACATTGCACATAAAGTCTCCCTTTAAGCGATGTGATCTGTATCTCTTGGTTTTCTCCCTCCAGTTCCTCAGCTGCAGACGCAGCTTTTGATGGCATTATTGGCTGCATAGAGGACATCATCATGGGTAGGACAAGTGATGAGACCGCTCTTGCCAGTCTTTTCTAAATACATATTTTAATATCACCATTTGTGAAAGATACATTTTTCAGTAACCTGACATTAGGAAGCGATTGTCTTATGTTGTAAACGCATCTCATCAGTCAGTTCAGAAAATAAATGGATAGATCTACTGAATGAGAGAAAAGTGGCCTTTTCTTTTTTAAATGAAGACATCTGTGACTTTATGAGACATAGTATTGCAAGTGTCTTCACTGTGTGACTAATAAAAGAAGATCTGCAATTTATTCATGTTATCTTCTAAAGAA
Organism: Cyclopterus lumpus; assembly: GCF_009769545.1. NCBI lineage: Eukaryota > Metazoa > Chordata > Actinopteri > Perciformes > Cyclopteridae > Cyclopterus > Cyclopterus lumpus. The sequence goes on from NC_046971.1 coordinate 20,543,485, forward strand.
ATTGGGATTTAGCTTCTTGAAGTGCTTCAACCAATTCAGGCAGTCTGGCCCTTTTTGTTCTGTTAGCACGGTGAAAAGTACAGAAAAGTGTAAAGAGGTAAAACATTCCCTTATTTCATCCTGAGATTATTTTTGAAAGGCCAGTATGCGAAACCTGCTGAGGACATATACAAATTAAGTGTTTCACCTGTTAATGTTGAAGATCTGTGTTGTTCTACATGTCAAATACTTTTCAATACTTTTAGAGGAGGAGTTCCAGCAGCTTCAGCAGAGCTTCATGGAGAAACACTACCTGGAGTTTGAGGACTCTGACGAGAACAAGCTCAGTTACACACCCATCTTTGACAAATATGTGAGTTGCTTGACATCTCGCTATGTTCTAATGTAACTCCCACACCCTTTCTTCAAGGAATTTGACGATGACGACACAGTTACCTTCAGTAGTGTGACTATTATATCACCTTGCCTATAATTTCAACCTTCAGCTCTATCAAAGATGAAGATTTACTGAACCAATGGAGTAGTCAGGAAAGTAAACAGAGACCTTATTCTTAATAACACTCATGGCTGTTGTGTAGGTTGACCTGCTGGAGAAACATCTGGAGCAGCAGCTGATGGAGAGGATCCCCGCCTTCAACATGAATACTTTCATAAAGAGGCTCATGTAAGATGTGACATCATAACTCTCCCCTGAACCCATATTATTCTGTCTGTTTTCCTCCTACAATAACTAAACCACTATAATCAAATTGGTGACATACATGGTGTCATTGAAAGCAACCATTCAGCTCATACATAGTTTGTTTGATCCACCTGTTGCCTACAAATATTGTTTTGCAGCCAGCCACTAGGTGGCACAAATTTACATTGCAAATGTGATTGGATTCCCTTGGTTACTCTCTTCCACCTGCAGGCAACACAAAGAAGAGGTGCCAGGTGACATCTTTGACATGCTGCTGACATTCACTGACTTCATGGCTTTTAAGGAGATGTTTCTGGAATACAGAGCAGTGAGTTGTCTGCAAACTGTAGAACATCTTTAATCCCCCTTTCACTGAGAATCTCAACAAGATATTAATGTGGTGAATTTTTGAATTCACCCCATTTCTATCATCTATACGGTATAATGACAGTCTGTGCCATATCCTCTACTTCTCACTGTAAGGCTCATGTTGCATTCAAGCGCATTGGTATCTTGACCTATTTGACTGTTCATTGGTCAAAAACAAGTGGTGATGACTCCTGTTTGTAAATGCTTTGCTTTAATGCCAGCTGTATGAATCTGTATGTTTCTAGGATAAGGAGGGCCAAGGTCTGGACCTGAGTCAAGGACTGGTGGTCACATCTCTGATCCCTGCTGGGTCCAAACACAACAGCACCACCACTGAACCGCAGTTCACAAACATTTGAATTGCCTCCTCTTTATGTTTATGTAACATTTTGTTAACGAACCTTCAGAAAGTTACGGTTAGCTTGTGGTCACTTTTTTGGGAGGCTTTGTTCTAACGTTGAGCTGCTTGATACATCTACAGCCTGTGACGAAAGGACCCCGAACATCAAAATCATATGCAGTCCTCTGTGTTTTATGTGTTGGCTGGGATGGCGTGTGTGTTCAAGAGGTTCTTTGTAGTTAAAGAGTGAACATGGAAAGTGGCTTCTTTCCTCTACCCTAACCACTGCACCGGACAGACATGACTACTTGAAATATTCAAAGGTTTTTTAATTAAAATTTGCAGGTGAGAGGCCAAATCCCGAGATTACAAATGAACGTATCTACGTTTGCATCTATTAGATCTGCCTGGTTGGGGAGAAGGAACCCAGTTCTGGGGCTGGTACTAGATTTGTGTTTGTGTTTTTCAGTTCATCCTACTGGTTCTTATGTAAAAGGCATCAGCAGGGGAAACAATTTAATATTATTGAATGTTTGGCTCCCTTTGCCTGGAATGTGTTTTTCATATGATTATAGCAGAATTAATATGTTTTTTATAAAGTTTTAAATTATTTGGTCAGTTTGAAAACTCATTGCATTGAGTTCTGTGCCTGTGAAAGTGATTTTTTTTTAAAATGTATTAAGTGATTGTGTGACGTGTGCATGTGTCTGCAATGCAAAATACGACCTACAGTATAGTTTTCAGTGCAATGTCAAAGTATTTTCTATTCTTCTTAATATGACAGCTGTAATTGTAAACATAAAAGTATGTCACTGTTGAAACACTGTTGATGGATCATTTGTTAGTAAAGAGATATTTTAAATAAACAGGTGCAATCCTTACATTGACATCACCGACTGCTTTATTTGAACAATGCAGACTTGAGCTCCGGCACTCACCACAGGATTTCACAAGTATTCAAATTCTTGGTACAAAAAGAAACATTATGTCATAAAGGCACATACAAAAGGAGTTGAGCACTTTATCATATAAATCAAAGGAAATATGTAATGCACCTTTTCCCACAGCTCGATGGGTACAACATTTGAAACATTGTCCTGCATTTTCATAATGCGTGAGATTAGGAGAGTATATATTTAAAACGTTATTAGTGCTTTGGCTTGGTCTATGGAGAACTTAAGTTTCAATGTGAGCCTGTGCATCCGGGAGGGAAAATTGGATTTCTGCAGGACAGAGATTCTTCACACCTTCTGCACGGCCATGTTATGGTATTAGAGCAACTTCCTAATATGAGCGTCACAGAATGCACAAGCAGGAGTCGAGCATGTTATGACGTGGTCCTCCCGTGATACTCAACCAGCGTTACCAATGCCACAACAACCGCTCTCTGTAAACAAGATATACTAAACAAACAACTTAAAATGTTATGGATCTGCATGTTTCTCTGTGATACATGTCACATCATAGTACCAAGTTTACGATCAAAGTTTGGTCAGGCTGTCAAATTTTGAGTAATTTATTGTAACCAGGTTGTTTAATCTCTTCCTCTCAAAGCCGACATTCACAGGGACGACAGGACATTGATATGTTGAGGTCATCAAAATGGGTCCCATTATATAACACACATTTTACAATGTTCTTATATTTGTTTGAATGACAAAGTATGTTATACTCATATATGAACAAAAAAACAGCATTAAATATATGATTCTGATGTTTTGCATTGTAATGTCCTTCATAGTTGACTCGCTAACAAGCTTGCTGTTTCCCCTTGTGTCCAGTCTTCATGCTAGCCTCAGCTAATATTTATCATTCAGACCTGCGAGTAGTATCAATCTGTCTCAGACGGTGAGAGTTCAAATTTCCCGAAATGTCAAATTATTGCTTTAAGTGAGGCATGTTTTGTGCATTCTAAATGCAACCCAGAGGTGTTAGTAATATGATGCCACTAGGCGGTGCGATAACCAATAATTTAAGGCACTGTCTGCTTTATTTGCGTATTTACAATAGAATCAATAAATGTATTATTTCAGGAACGCCTGAATTTGAGGCCTCAGTGCAGGAGACCAGCACAGAAAGAAATATTGTGTTGTACTAATAAGACAAAAAAATATCATTTAAGATATTTAGAATTTCACCCTATTGTTAATACTGGGGTTGAGAAGAGGTCAGGATTTGTGTCACCAGAGTCAGCAGTGACATGTATTAAGTGTAGACTATCCAAATAACTAGCAAGAGGAGATCGGCATCCCAGGTTTGAGTCCTAGGCCGGCACTGTGTCGGTGGCAGCGTTCCCTCCGTCTCCCTTCCAGTCCAGATAGGAGAAGAAAGCACTTGCAGCGTACGCGATGGTCACCACTGCACCAAAGAACTGAACAGACGGACAGAGAGCCAGAGAAACAGGGAGGGAGACATTCAGATGCAGTGGAAAGGGGAGAAGAGATACAATTAGACCTTTCAAATGACTTCCGGAAGCAGGGCAAAGGTCTCAAGCCTTCAACATAAATCAAACATTTAGGCCTTTATACATCCACATCTATAAACATCTCAGTCCTTATTGAGCCATATACCTGGTAAATGATCATTTATCAGGACCTTTGTTCCTCAGGGGCAGTAAAATGCAGCTGAAAGGGGACAGGGCTGTGTGTGTGTGTGTATGATCACCTCAGGAAAATCTTACTAGACATGCCCATGCTTTATAGTCTTTCCCACAGGCTAAAGTCCATGCAAGTTTACAGCTATGGTAGCATTTTGCACACAGGATTTCACATACAAACACACACACACACACACACACACACACACACACACACACACACACACACACACACACACACACACACACACACACACGCACACACACACACACACATTCTCTACCACATTCTTTTGGATTTGAACATTGACGTGGCAGAGGGGCTGGTGACAGCTCTGTTACAAAGGTAACTGGCCTTAAAGACCTTAGCCTTAACGTATAATCACATGGCATGCTGCAGCCATGTGAGCAATAAGAAAGCCTCACCTCTTTCACATCTTAACTTGTGTGTGTGTGTATGTACCTGCCATACCTTCATAAGTAAATATGCTATCAGAAACAATACTAGACAAACAGTGATGCCATTGAGAGGGAAGAAGGGAGGGCATAGAAAATGGGCAAAGTGTTCAAATGTTGGCTGACTAAATAAATGGAGGACTGCAGGCGTAGATTTTTATCTGTTGACCAAACTTTTGTTTCTTCTCACTGGGAGTTGCCTTTGCAGACACATGATCAAAGAAGAATGTCAGACTGTTTCTTGCGTATTCAACCAGGTCTTTGCATGTGAGTCAGCATTAGTGGTGTCAGGCGTCTTACAGCGGCAGCTGCCAAAACTCCGTAGAAATAGGGAAAGCGCAGGAAGGGGTACACGGACGCTGCGTTGGCCAGGAAGGCGGTCAGATAGAGGACCGTGGCTGTGGCGTGATACGCCATCACCTAGCAAAAGAGGAGAAACATTAGCCACACTTCATCTGGAAGCTTCTGTCCCTCTGTCCCCTTTTGTTTATTGGCCCCTCCCTTTCTATTGTCCTTTTTCCCTTCATGGCTTAATCTTGCCTCCTCTCCTTTCATAACCTATACTTCACGGTCCTATTTTGTCGGCCTCTTTTCATTTGATCAAACCTCAAAGGATCCTTGATCCTTGATCCTTGACAGTAATACTTCAGTCTAAATCCATCTGCCTTCGTCTTTGTTTTTGAACTATTCATCAATGCATTTAATGACGCTTATAGGAGACAGCAGAGCCTTATCGGCCAGTCTGAATATAACTCATCGACAGCAGGGAGACTCCGTGTCAATGGTATCATTTTAAATTAGTTTTGGTGAATTTATGAAAAGTTGTGCTCTTCTCACTGGTTTGAAGTAGGATAGATTTTGTGTATCAAACTATTCACAAAAATAATAGCCAAGAATGTATTCAGATTGGTGCTTATTCAGCCATTACGTTACAAAGAGGACTTTAAGGCCAGAAACTGATAATAAAGTTAAAATAAAAGCACATTTAATCTAGTTTCTGCACACCCTGGAATAACACTCTCAAAACCTTTCATTCCCCTTTTCTCCCCTTCCCTCTCCTCCCCTCGTCCCATCCTACCGTCAGGGGCCAGGGGACGGAGGAGAGTTTTTGTTGGGCGCCGCACAGGATCATGAAGAAGAGGATGGTGGTGAGGATCCAGAGGGTGACAGCAACAAACATCACAAAGCCATACGCTGGCAACAATGTGTAGGGGGCGCTGGCTATCAACGCCCACTGGAGCAGCCCCATAAACTAGAAATGTGAGAGAGAGAAAACATGCCGGACCAAATAAGAAGAGAGAGAGCTGAAGTGTGACAGCGACTTAGATCTGCTGACATGAAAAGACATTAACTGTTAATATATGAAAAGTAGTCATTTTAAAATAAACAATATATGTGTAAATGAGACCACGTCGGGGACAACTTGTAGCCTCTACTGAACACAATTGTATCCAAACCCAACTGTTGAAGGACAGGTGAGCATTTTTTTTCCCCAATAACGATAATATTCACATTCAAAGTGTTAGGAGGATATATTACCATTACACCATTAATCAATTATATATTTGCATACAGTACCAGTTATCAAACTCAACATTAACTATTTCCTCATTATATTGATATGACTGACATTTTAGGAAACAGTTGCCCGTCATCAGTTATCAAATTGCATTAGCAATATTTTGAGTCGGGTTTCCGGTCACCTGATGAACTCAAGTCCAAGATTCACTCTCTTTTATTTCTGTTTTTGTATCCACTAACTCCAGAAAGAAATATATGTTTCTTTAGCTGATATATTTAGTTTGCTCTATCTGTTTACTTCATGAACAGAATGCTGAATTTGCAAACATCTATAACATGATAATGCTGTTTTTTTTTAAAAGCGTTTAATGACGGCTATAGCAGAAGAAGTCTGTCCATCATAAGTTTAGATAATTCAGTCACATGACGAATGCCAGAGTAGTTTGCCTTTGACACAGTATGTTATATATATAGTATGTTATCCTCTGCAGCACACATACATAAATGCACAAACAATACGAGGATGGACAACAGCAGTCAATGGCAGTAGTATGTGAGGAGGGGGAAGTGGTATGTCAGAGTCCATGACAGTTAAAATACCAAAGGCCTCTCCTGTACTCTGGTGACTCTTTACAGCCATCTGAAGGCAGCATGGTATCTGTTCTCTTAATGATGTGACACACTGTTTACACAAGGCAGATCCGCCGGTTACATTTTGTGCAACCGGCATCATCAGACTGTTGTAAAATAACAGAACCTCTGATGCTTATGAGCCAATCAAACCTGTCGTTTTGAATGATTATTTTACAAAGCTGTTGGAAACTGACCCACATAGAACTGACACGCCTGCTGATGTGCGGAAGAAACTGTGCAGCATATTGCGTAAAAAACGACTTGCTTGATGTGCACATAAGCACAGAGTCTGCAATTATTTTACAACAGTCTGATGCCGGTTGCACAAAATGTAACCGGCGGATCTGCCTTGCATAAACTTCACAGTGTGTAACATCATTCCAGTAAGAGGGTGCCGATGGAACTTCAGATGTCTGAAAGAGTCACCAGAGTACAGGAGAGGCCTTTGGTGTAGGAGTACTAACTGAGAGCTTTATTCTGCTGAAAAAAGCATTAGAAAAGCATGTCATGTTGTAGAAAAAAAATATATATACAGAGAGTGATAGATGCTGCCAGCATCAGTGGTCAGGGGTCTTTATAGTTTATGGTATATATCTGAAATTCAAGCCTAAAGTTCATCACATAGGCTCTTTAAAACAGAAATGTCATCCAGACATGCTCCTCTCTTTGCCTCTGTGTCTCTCTGCTTCGGTCCCATGAGAAAGAACATGAAAGAACAGTCTATTATGTATGCAAAGATCCAGTTTCACTTTTTACACACCTGATACACACACACACACACACAAACACACACACACACACACACACACACACACATGCAATGGGCACAGGTTGACCTTTGCAAAGCGCTCTCTTCTGAACTAGAGGAACAGCAAATAACCGTAACTTCCTGACTAAAGCTGTGACATGTTTCAACCACGATCCACAGTATATCTATTGCATGATTAATATCACCACACAGCTCAGGGTTATGTCACAATTACTAGTGCAGGATGCTAACAAACCTAAATTAAATATGTGTATTATTATTACTTTAACACTGAATGATAATTATGGACAAAACTGTCTCATGATGAAGCTAAAAAAAAGTGTCTAATTGTGTGATAAGAAGGACTTCATCACTTCAACCTATTCCAGTATTTATTTATTATGCAGATGTCTTTTATAACGGCGAATGCATTGGGCATATTATTTATCAATATTGCATTAGGAGCTGGAGGTTTGAAAAAGGAAACCGTCTCTTCTATGAATGTAACACACACTGCAGACGAATGAATGCAGGGGCGTAGAAAAGAGAGACGTCTGGTTTCTAAAAACATGTCAAAGAACTTTTCTGCTACTTCTCTTTTCTCTTCCCTTTCTGTTGCCGTTTGCCAAGTATGTAAAATTACCTTGCTACAAAAGCACACGCGCACACACGCACACACACACACACTCACACACACACACACACACACACACACACACACACACACACACACGCACACACGCACACACACACACACACACACACACACACACACACACACACACACTCACACACACACTCACACACACACACACACACACACACACACACACACACACACACACACACACACTCACAAACACACACACACACACACACACACACACACACACACACACACACACACACACACACACACATACACTCAGTCATGTGCAGCTCAAATGATGGCTAACACAAGCTACCTAAAACAAATTACCTGAAACTAAAAGTGTTACAATACAAATATCAGTTTGGGTAAACACTACCAGAAACATCATAGGTCAAGGTTTCTGTGGATCTTCATAAATAGTTGGGCTGAAACCTTGAAAGACCATTGTAGCTCGGTCCTGAAAGACGAAGCTGGGGACAAAGATCTCCTGTCACATATCCTCTCTGTGGACAGAGTTTAGTGAAAATTGTCACCACAGAAGGGAAATGAGTTTGAGCTGAAGCTCAGTGCTGTTTACTCTGTAGCCTTCCAACCCTGCATTAGAGCAAACATAACTACAGTCCCGTTGACTCTCACGATCACATTTGATCTCAGAAATGCCTCGTCAATTTAACTCTCAGCTCTCAGCTACATGCCAGTGCCGAACTAGAGCAGACATGGCCGTGTGTGCACACCGCCAAACAACACAGCAGAGGCTTTGACCACCGACAGTCATGGGTTTTGTTGATAGACAGTCAGTCACCAGAACAAGCTGTCTGTAAGTCTTTATCCGCAGCTGCTGTAATGTTGACTCCATGTTGGACAGCTTATCATGTTGTGTGGTTTGCCTTGAACTCATCCTCAGTAATGACAGATAAAACAGGTTTCCTAGACAACCCTATCCACACATTGGCTCTTTAACATATTGGTGCTGCCGTTATATGAGAGCAAATGGAGAGCAAATGCACTGGCAGTTTTTATTTGACTATTGTCTGGACATGTTCTTTATTGTAGACAAATTCAACAAAGACCAACACCTTTGTATTGCTTGTATCTCGCCTCATTATCATCTAAAATCTATTAAAAGCACACCAGTGAGCCACACAGCTGCACCGAGCTACATGTTCCTTTATGATGAACTCTGACTCTGACTCACACTGTAGTTTACTTTGAGTTGATCACACATACACTTTCCTGCTGCCATGCATTCTACAGAGCACCAAATGTGTATTAATCCGCTGAAACTAGACCCAACATGCACAATTTAATCCCGTTTGAGTAAGATTTGCTACAAAGTACAGAGCCCAGCCTTTAGAGGAAATAATTTAGCCATTTTGAAAAAAAGCTTAATCTTCATAACTGTTTCTTTGAAAGATGTATGCCACAGACGGGGTAAGGAAGTCAGAAATAATTGGGAGACTAATGCATTGATTTGGTCTTTGGTTCATCAGATTTTGACAATAAGAAAAATAAAGAGTATCACCAGCCTTATTCTTTGATAACCATGACATTAATCAACTAATGGCTTCAGTCATAATGAAACCGAAGACAGAACAGAAGTTAGCACAGTGCACAGTTGAATCGAGTAAAAATAGAACCGCTCTGCATCTGTTACATACTATTTCAGCCATCATGAGGACGGCCGGGATGCTTCGGATAAAGGACATGTCCAGCATATTGGTGACGTTGGCGGACAGCCCTCGGAGGCTGTTGCCCCCCTGCTGAGAGCTCTGGGAGTTGGGGGAGCTGGTTTCCGTGGTAACCTTGGACGGGAAGTCTGCCATGATCACGCAGCTCAGCTGGAGGTGTCTCAGAAACAGCAGCACCAACAACAAACTCCTTGAGGATGGGATTCGGACGCAGGATAAACGTCTGTGATGAAAACTTGCCTCCTCCAACAGATTAAACTAGAATACGTGAATGTTGGGTTTCAGTAACCCATGACTACACCCACTGATGAGCAATAGCAAGACTGAACCTTCAGTTTAAAGTTAAGTTATGTCCAAAACACCAACATTAAATAAACCACAAATGTACAAAGTCCATATAGTCTGTTCAAAGAGTTAAAGAGGAACCCTCCAGGCTCCGATATCCAGCAGTTACTCTCTCCACCTGCACTGACAGGTGTCTAATGGTGGTGGTGTGAGTCTCTGTACACCTTGTCCTCTTTCTCTCTCTCTCTCTCTCTCTCTCTCTCTCTCTCTCTCTCTCTCTCGCACACACACACACACACACGCACACACACACACACACACGCACACAAACACAGTATTTCGTCATCCTCTCTCTCCATGCTTTAGTCTCTCCCTCTTTATCTCCTCCCATGTAGTTTGCAGAGGTCTCTCCCCAGAATGACTCATTAATGTGTTTGCAAACGAAGAGTCAGTGACACCCTCTTGGTGTTTGTTGCATATTTGTTCTCTGCATCATGTTAAGACAAAAGGGTGATGTACTGCTCCACTGAGTTTAATAAATTACACATAGGACCAGATAGGATGCTGTAAATGTGTAACTCAAAATACAAAAGAAATCCAACAAGGAAATGTTTCACTTCATTTTGAACATTGAAAGTCCAAAATAAAGAAAAATAATTGTTTTATAGTAACCATCATTAATCTCATCACATGTACACAACACACACTGTGTTATTATTTGTCATGAAACATACAAGCAGTACAAACAACATACAAACAACACAACAGCCAATACAAAATTACTATAGCCTACAGTACAATAAATAGATCACAACTTATATGTATTTTTTTTCACGTCCTATTTTGAGCTTATTTGCTTTCTTTCTTTATGGAGGTAGGCTTACATTTCGAATGGCCTAGTCTATTCTGTAGTGGTGTAAGAAGTAACATTCTAATTTCCGCTGAAAGGGACAATAAAGTGTGTATTGAATATGTAATGTCATTGTGTGTGTTGGTCAGATGTGTGGAACCAATGTTGAATTCATAAAACACGTCGTAAGCGTAAGGATACTGACACGTACCACACATTATCTTGCAGGATGTAGCATTTATTTGAATGTAAGAAAAAAGAGATGTCAGAAGTGGGATTCGAATCCACACTTCCAGGGGAGACTGCGACCTGGGCGCGCGCCCCTTCTCGCTTGACAGACTATTCTTCCCCAGCTAAGCTGGAAGGAGACGTACCCACGTTCTCGCTCAACAATGGATTCGCCAATGGCGCTTCGGCCTCACAATGGATTCAGCCAATCCGCTACGACGTAAACACGGAAACGATCACCGACACGGTTACGCAGGACATTAGACGTAAGCTGGAGTCTACGAGGGAACCAGTCTTTCAAACGTAAGTTTACATTTATATGTATGTTTGTATTTTATTATTCTATAGCCGCCGTAAACGTTACATCTAGGTTGTTAACTTTTTTTCTCATCCGGATGTCACATTACGTTACGCGCAGAGCGAGCGAACGCTCCGAGCCAAAAGCGTGTTGGAGCAACAATATAGCAGTCAGTGGTCGTGCAAGCATGACAACTAATTATAGTTTATTACTGGTATTTAACGACTGATACAGACTTATTATAGACAAAGTGTAATTATACAGTATAATTGTGAATATTGTGTATACATATATATGTATTGATATGATTACATGTGTAAACACCATGTCTAAATACATGACAACATGTTATCAGTGTAGTTTGCTTAATTAACAGTTGCTGCGTCTGTGTTACTGCACTCATATGTATGCACTTGTTCAGCATACCATGGTTATGGCTATATTTAGCTATTATTATTATTTACATGTTATCTTTAGCACAACACCAAAGAGCCACAAGGCCATGAGCGATAAGGAGTGGATGGCAAGGACCAGCTGAAGGCAGAAGAAGTGGCACACTCTCTATCAGAAGGTACAGTATAACAAAATAATTACCTATTGGATATTAGTGTCACTAGAATGCCACGCACTTGTTTACACATATGAAAAATGATCCTGCAGATAATGTCAATCAGACGTAGTACACTGAGTGACTCACTCCAGGCTAAATATCATTTCTTACCATTATTATTGTTCATCTTGCATTGCATGTCTGTTACAATGCTGTTATGCTGTTACAATCTTCTGCTGTTGTTCCACAGTATGTGGCCTCAGACTCCGCACCAGCAGCACCAGTACCACCAGCACCACCAGCACCAGCTCCTCTAGCTGCTATTCCACAGTCTGTGACCTGAAACTGTTGTTGGATGCCCGTTTTGATATCTAATATCAAAACGGGCGAAGCATCAGCCTCAGCACCAGCAGCAGCATCAGCAGCACCAGCACAAGCTCCTCTAGCTGCTATTCCGGTCTGTGGCCTCAGACTTAGCGCTAAATGTGTCAATGGTATATATATTTTTTAGTAATTTAAATTTAGAATGAATTATTGTGTATGTGCTGCATCTTCAAATTAACTCTGGTTCTTCTTTCAGTTTGCTAAATCATGCTTTGCTGGGTCAAAGTCTGCCTCACTAAAGCCACAATTAGTGGCTAGGAGGACCCCCAGCCCTTCTCCTCCGTTTATATCCTCTGTGAGGAACCCAGCGGCCCTGCTCCTCCTCCTCCTCTTCTTCCTCCTCCTCTTCCATCCTATGTGAGGACACCCAGCCCAGCTGGAAACTACAGCATTGCAGAAGATGCTGTGAGTACTGTGCAGCTTACTGTATTGGTCTTGCTTTATTATAAGTCATTTGTTGTGTAGCCTTTATTTATGAATAAACCTAATTATTATTTGTTGTTGTCGTCTTCCAGACAGGGTGAGCCAGGAGGAGTTCAGCTAGCTGCTGCTGGGACTGCAGTTCCATTCTGGTTGCCAAGTGAAATGAGAAAGACCCTCCCTGTGCAGGAACAGAGGTGGATTTCAAACACCCTCTTTCCCTCCGGCAAACTGCAACCAGATTTGAAGCTGTGGTACGAGCTCCCTGTCCCGGCCCTCATCTACCATTAGACACCAACACCCGACCGCTTTTGAGTCGGCTGGACACAGGGAGGTTCAAGTCCCCTAAAATAAGCAGGACTTCACTCCAGGGTTGGATAGTGTCAAGAGGGACAGCCTTACCACCACTGGCCCACTTGCACAGTGGCCTGATTGCTGCCGCCTGATAGAGACGATATTCATCAGGCTGTGTCTCATACATCGTAGTCCCAAGAAGAAGGGGGCTGGGACGGTGCCCCCTTATAGTCATCCTCGATGACTATAGAAAAGTCAGGCAGTGCATTCTGGACAACGGGAGAGTTATGCAGCAGACCACCTTGCAGCTGGTGGACGTGAGCCATACCACTCACACAATAAAGGGTGAAGAAGCAGGACAATTCAGAGGTCATACAAGGGCTAAATATGCCGAGTCACATGTCCCTGGCAGATCACCCTATTATTTGTGCCACTCACCCACCAGCATCAACACCCACTGTCGGACAGGCAAAATTAAAGAGGAAGTCGGAGCGGCAGCAACCTTTCCTTTCTCCCATCCCATGCCACAAGGCAGTTGTTCCCCGCTTCACCCTCGGTCCCTCAGAGGGTTACTCCTGGTCCTGCTCCTGCTCCTGCCCGCAGAAAGCTTACGAGAAAAGTGCTACACAACACATGCAAAAAATGCGGGCAGTTCAGGACTGCAGAGACTGGGCACAGTCAGTACAAGGGGGTAATTTACTGCCCCTCAGTAGACACTGTTTCAAAGGAGCAGTGGATGGAGAACAGGCGAAAAGAAGTACCGGTAACTCTTTCGTTGATTATCCATATGACACTGGACATTACTCTTGTATATAGTTGTCTAATATGTTTATTTTATTATTGTGTGTGGTGTTATATTGTTGTATTATATGTGATTTTATATTATATTATACTTTAGAGACTGGTGTTTTTATATCTTGTCCTCATTTATTTAAATAAAACTTTGCTTTTCTCATACGTTTTGTTTTCAAACTCTTGTCTTCATGTGACTAATGACTGTCCAATACTCGGATTGGAGTAAAAGGTACAATATTGTTAGACGACTGTGACCAATTTTCATCACATTTACCCAGGGCCACAGTTACTCTTTTCAAATTAGAAATATAATAGAATTACAATTTATATATCAATACTATCTCAGTCGAATAGATGCAGTTTTATTATGAATATCATAAATCTCAATCCTGCCGGGGTCGGGATTTGAACCCGTGCATTTTTTCCTCCCCCTTCTCCCCCTTCTCCCCCTTCTCCCCCTTCTCCCCCTTCTCCCCCTTCTCCCCCTTCTCCCCCTTCTCCCCCTTCTCCCCCTTTCCTTTTTTCTCCCCCCTCTCCCTTGACAGACTATTCTTCCCCAGCTTTTGGCGCAGCGCCTTAGACCGCTCGCCATCCTGACTTAAAACACTGTTTTGAAGAAAAGTTGTATACACACATGCTACTACTCTTAATATATCGTTGTTTGTGTATTTATACTATAGACTATCTGTTAGCCAGAAGATAGGGTCATGTTGCTCAGAAGCAACGGGCTCAATTCTAAACACAGCTCTTTTGCTCTCTCTGCTGGTGTTTTAGCTGTACTGCAACCTCTGCCTGTGGTTGCTAATTGTCAGACTCTGACTCAAATGTTGCACACAACCTAAATATTAGAGTGTGATATATAAGCATTCAGACTCTGCTGATGAAGGCAAAATATGTTGTTTCAACCAGGATCAGTGTGCTAAAGACATTTTAAACTCCAACTCTTTGACTGACCGTATACATCTTCTTATGTAGATTAACTTTCTCTGTACGTTTTAAAATCATGTTGCAGATAGACAACCCATCGAGACAGTAATAACATCAAGTGCATACTGGTGAAAATATATATTTTATTTATTGAAAGCATGCTAGTATTTGTCATATCAGCCTGAACACAAAATTATTCTCAAGAATCATAATCATATTAGGATTAAATTATTTTTAAATAATTGGTTTCTTCCAAATTATGAAACACAACATAAAACATAAACTTTTCTTGAACTTAGGCACTTTTATTCTTTATTTTTTTATCCTTTATTTTAATAGTATGCAAAACAAAGCACACTGTTTAAACCACTGGGGTGGTTGTTATTTCATTATAAGGGACTAACAATCGGCTGTAGAGTTGATCAGGAGAAGATAACAAAGATGGAAGGAAACTTGTTAAACTTGGCAATGCAATCAAGTAAGAAATAAAGACATGAAATGGTACAGAGTAACATAAACAAAAAGCAAATCATTCTGTGTTTACATTATTTGCCGTTTAGAGGCGTCACCTGTAAAGTCAAACATTTTATAATCTGACGCATAGTGGCTTTAAGGTAAATAAACACTGTGCGGTATTTCTTAGTGGATAAGGTCACAATCATCCTGGAAGACACATCTACTGTTTAAAGTTACTGTGAGGAACTTTTAGCTGATTATGAAACAGCCTCAATTTAATACTGATGATTTTGTGACAGAATCAGATGAAATAATCGCTGGGCCTTCAGCATCAACCAACCCACCGCGGAGTCGTGTCCCAGTCAGCTCAGAGGTTTTCAATAAGTAATAGTATGTATAGGGACGGATTTCTTGTGGACAATCACGGTGGCGACTCCCTTCACGTCCTTCAGTCTGTCAGAGTCAAAGTCCACAAGGAGCTTCTTGATCCCCGGCCTCGTGGGTGAGAACGACAGCCTGACAGACACCTTCTGGCCGGGAAATATATCCCCACTGAAAGAAAGAGAGAGAGAGAGAGAGAGAGAGAGAGAGAGAGATGAATGCTTGAGTTTTTTTTATAGTTTTGATCCGTCGCCATTGCTACATGAAAAGTATTTTGAGGGTCATCCTCAATGGAGCATGAATGACATTCAAAGCAATGGCTGCTTAATAGTTTATTTAAACTAGTTTATTTAAAAGTTATCGTACAACATGACTCACTGCTAGCTCGGCTACAAAAACTAGTTCATGAATTGAAAATACTCATTTCTGATCCATTGTGCTTCTGGACTTCTAACATACTTCAATGTTTTTGGAGACCAGGCTGACAGTTTGTGTCAGTCTAGGCCTCATTTTACAATTAATGTTGGATGCTTAGATCTTCAAACCAGAAGACGACTTCACACATTTATTACCAGACAGGTGCTGGAGGAGAGAGAGAAATACAGATCAAAAGTTGTAACCAAAATCCTGCGCGTTGTCTAACTTGCAGTACATTTATTTGCGAGGTTTCGGTAACCGACATTCATCAGGCAAACATTGCAAATAAAGTGTACCTTTAGTACACAGTTTGTTTGAAAGGATAATTAGATATAACCACTTTCTTTGATTCTAGTGTGTGTGTGTGTGTGTGTGTGTATGTGTAGTGATGTTATATAAGGCCTCTCAATTCTTTGCACATGCGTTACAGTGAAGCTGGCTGACTCAGTACTCACTTAACAAGGATCTCAGTGGCTGACAGTAGGCCGGCCCCTTCCACAGTGAACACGCCACCCTTCAGAGGAACTGGCAGAGGATTGGTGAAGGAGATGAGGGCTGTTAATTTTTCCCATGCAAAAGCCTTCCCAGGCACCTGGAAAATATTATTACAGTGTATAGGACATCACAGTTTCTGATCTAGAAACACAAAACATCAAACCAGGAGCTAAATGTAGACCCTGGGTTCTTCAGTCAAATTGCAGGCCAGGTTCTTGAGTTTCTAAAATGGTTACTGGGCTCCAAGAAAAGTTCAGAAATCCAAGGAGATTTCAGTTGACTGCGAAGACGCCCTCATGTGGTTATAAACAGAAACTTCAACCATGTGTGGTCACGCGGAAGAACATTTTGAAAGCTAACATTAAGATATTAGATATCAAAACGGGCGAAGAATGTGGTGATTTTAAAATTACATATTCATTTTTCCCATGACAGGGTTGAATCTGTTGAAACATCCAAGAATGATTTGTGAGATTTTTCTCATGCAGTTACATCTCATATATGAAACTCTTACGTATATCTTGTTATAACTGAGACATGCACACTTAAATTGTTCATAGTTTAATTCTCATCAGTCTTCTACCTTTCACATTACACAAGCACATAACACCTTATAAATGCTTTCATGGCCCAACTATGACCTCTGGGCATGCTCAGTGTGGATTCACCTGTACGAGGAGTTCAGGCATGCTCAGGTTGATGTTGACCTCCGTCATGATGGGCTCTCTCTCTCCTGGAGCCTGTAAGAGGGCTTTCACCCTGATCGTATGATGTTCAGAGACACACCCGGCGTAGTCGGCATAGTGCAGACGCAGCACTTCCTTGTAGGCTGAACACACACGCAGACAGTATTAAAAGGGAAGATTGCACATCATGCTACGACAAAATAAGAGCGAGAAAAAGAGTGCAAGACACAGTATCACTATGGTTTTAGTGTGCGTCTGCACCAGAGACTTTCTCTGTATATTTGGGCTACTAACCTTTGTGAGCTGGCACTATCACACTGATTGTTTGTCTCTTGCACTCCCCCCGGTGGACGGAATTGTAAGTCACAGCGGTGACCAGCATGGTTATCTGAGCATGAGCCTCTCTGCCTCCTTCATTCTCCACCTGCCAAAAGAATGGATTCATGACTGGATGAACGGATCGGCCGCTGGATGTGATCACTCTGATGATCCCACAATGTCCATAAATTAGGACAGAATATATTATTTTATCATTTCATCCATCCATTCATTCAGCTACAGTCTGACGACATACCACAACAATCACATCAAAGTCTGTCCCAAATACAGGCTTAGCATGCTTGATTGACAGCTTCAGTTGTCCTGGTTCTGCGTTCTCATATGTCGGCTCCGTGACCCGGCGCCCCGCCTTCTGATACACCTCCCTCTCCATCTTGGAGCCTGTGGAGAAAAGGTCGGTCAATGCCAACTGATCCTAAGCATGAGCCTAAACTGATGACTCTGAGCAGATGTTTCACAAGTTAAACTGTGGAAGTTACAGGAAGCCTGGAGATTCAGAGCGTCCATCAGTTTCATGATTTCTCTTGAATCACAAGTCTTTCAGAAGAATAAACTGTGGTATCTTACACCTTGTCGGTGAATGCTGTATACTGAATGTGATTATAGTCAATAAGATACTGATAGTTTATCAGTATGGCTGCTGTATAGTTCTGCAATTTCTGATGATATCCTATCTACTCCTGTGTGAGACCTTCCGACTAACCCTCAGGATATTTGTAGTGTAGAGTGACATCTTCTCTCTGGTTGCCGTAAACACTTTTGGTGCTGATATTCCTCCCCACACTGGCCTGATCCATTTTGATCTGTAACAATAACAACAATCCTCTTTAGCACTATTCTTTTTTGTTGTTGGAATGTCTTGTCTTTAAAAAGTGCAGATGTTTTTTATCTTGAGCACATGTGAGAGTGAATCAAAACAAAAAGAAAGATCACCTTTCGCCGTTGGCCATCGCGTTGGACGACCCAGTGGATGATGTCAGCGTTCACCTCGGCAAATATGAACGGAGCGTCGTACTTTACCCCCAGATTTCCCTCTTTGATGGCCGTCACTGGACACGGGCCGCAACAAAACTCACCTAAAGAGTAGAAGTACATTTTTCTTCAAACCACTTCCATGAGTTATTTTTTAAAGATGGTATTTCAATTTGATTTTCAGCCTGATGGGAAACACCAACCAGCTGTGGGACCAACAATATGGGAACGCAGAAAGCTAGCAATGACAATCCTGGGAACAGTTTAAAGCAATGAAAAACAACTATAATCAGGTAGGATGTACATTATTTAGTTTTCAATGTGGACACAGTGAGACATGTCTTGTAAACCCGTGGATAGACAAGGAGGAGAGAGAGAGGTGAATAACAGAGATTCTAGGTTAAGAATGAGGAACGTACCATCACTCAGTTCTTGAGGGGTCGGGTCCAAAACCTGCCAGCCGTCATTTCCTTTGGGAAGATCTCCTCTACTCATCCAGGACTCGACCCAGCAGTGAAAGTTCCTAAATTTGTGAGGAGAGGAATGGAGGAGATAATTCATTACCTGAGATGATGTAACGTCCACTAAATCTTATTCATAATCTGTGTGTGTGTGTGGTCCTACCAGCTGCTCTCTGCGTTGTTTCTTTCATCAATTCTCTCCAGTCTTTCATTCAGCACGATGTCGATGGCGAGGTTTCCATCGACATCATGGGCTGAAGCAAAGTTGGTTATGAGGCGTGTTGGGATTCCCAGACAGCGCAGCACTGTGAAGATAACATAGATCAGACTGGGTCACACTTTATGGAAGCTGCGTGTGCCAGCTCCTGGCTGCAGCTTTGAAATCCCCATACAGAGGAGCTAATTCACAAATGGTTTGTGCAGCTTCTGTGGCTGCTAAACCCGCACAAACCTGAGACTCAAGTAAATATGCAATTCTAGCATCTCGGTGCTCCTGTGCTTTTTGCACATATTTAAATGAGATAATATGAATACGTTTCTTTATGAATTCAGGGTGGTGTTGTCTAACTCCTGTGCAAATAAGTGTATTTCCCCAAAATATTCCTTTAAAAACATGCCTTATACAGTCAGTAGCACTCATGGGGATAGTTGAGTCATGCGGCAGTGAAACATGTGGAAGCCTCACCTGTGCAGGCGACGGCAGCAAACACCCAGCACTGGCCATATTTGACCGCCCTGACCCCCTTCTTGCTCCACTGCTGGAGGATCGGCACGCTGCCGGACCATTTGTACGGCGGGACTCCATCAGTGTACGGCTCCACCCAGCGACCGGTCAACACACCCCTGTCACCGTTAGAGTTCAGCTGGACGGGTGGAGACAACATGTTGAGGAGACATCTTAAAAGCTGTGTATCATGTATCACGGCATGAAGCAAATGTTTGAATAGGTACGATTTTGATGTATCTGCCAGACAATATGTGTTTAGGATTGTATGCAGGGATCATTGAACACGCTTTTTATGAACTGTATATTAGTTGGATCAGTTAAGTATCATATGGGTTCCCACTCAGACAATTAAATGTATTTTATTGTACTGTTGTAGCAGAGAGTAAAAGAGATCGTCACCATCGCGGTGATCATCCTGCTGACATAGACGGGGTCCGATCTGAGCTTGATGTCCGTCTCTGAGTTTTTCAGGGCATCCTTGGAGTTGTCCAGGACTTCAAAACAGATGTCCATCACATAGTCCTCAAACTGAGAGACAGAGAGCCACAGTGAGACGGAGAGAAAACACGAGAGATGAGCAAAGAAACACAATGTTGGTATAGTTGAACAGGAAAGGCTTCTCAACCTGTTTTTAAAAACAGATTTCAAGTGACATTTGTATCCCATTGGTTAGTCTGTGTCTTACACCACCTCCATTTACACCTTCTCTCTGTTTGTCTTCCTCTGTGCCGTTCCAGCGCACAGTGAAGGGACAAGCCCTTGTTTGTGTGGTTTGGTTACATTCTCTCACCTCCCGTCCAGAAGTTTCTTCCGTCCAACAAACAGCTTTCCTGCGCCAGCTGAAGCCTCAGAGTCTCAGCTGTCACACTGCTGTGACAATTCACACAGGCCAACTACTGGCCTGACAGACACAGACGCACAACCCTTCACGCAATGTGTGTGTTTAAGTGTGTTTGTGTATGTGAGAGAGAGAAAGAGAGAACGCTATACTTGTCCAAAACTCCAGGAAATACTCCAAATGTTATCCCAGGACCCCATGAAAATGACTCCATCTTCATTCATAACATACTCCTGAAGCAGACTCTGATCAGGGAGGTACACCACATCATCTGGGAAAGACACACATATTAGACACTCTTTAGAGTGACACAGGAAACAGAAGCATCAAAAAACAACATCAATTTGCAATATGAATTATTTCATTATTATCATAGCGTTTGAGGGCTCAGTCGGGTTTAAACGCGGTGATGGAGATCTGTCATACGGTTTATGTCTTTGTCACCAAACAGGCGAAGGGATGTTTTTGGTTCTGCTGGCTGATTCAAGACACATGTTTGATTGTGACACTGAGTACAAACTAAAAATGTCAGGAACTGCACGGTGACGTTGAAAAGCTGTAGTGTGTGGATGTGAAGTTTTACCTTTGCACCACGGGTTAAAGAGCAGGTGGAACCTAATTTTGTCGGTCTTCTCTAAAATGAGTCCGTCAGGGGACATCATCAACACAGCCAGGTGGTACTGGCCGATGATAGCATCCGGTGGACTGTGCAGAGTCAGCAGCATTTCATCCTGCGCTCCCTGCTGGTTGAACCACCACTTGTCGCCGGCCCCGCGTTCCTTCTGAACCTTGATCACCACCTCGTCTGTCTTACCTGAAGAAATATAAAAACACTGATATGGTTCATGACACGGATTGTCGTACCATAAATTCAGCTTCCTGCTGTTTATCTGAGCCAGAATCACAACATATTGCATTTGTGGTCTGCGTAGAACAAGTGAGGGAAATAAACTTTGTCACCGTTAATGAAATGGAGGATTCGGGTCAATAACAATTGTTGTTTACAGACTAATCCTGTAGTTTGGTTCTAAGACTGACTAACTTCTAACCTAACTACATTTGTTCGCTACTCTTTTTTTAATGGGCCTCAGGATATCTAGCAACACACAAGTTGTCATAAAGTAGTTATAATTATTAAGGAAGGCTGCTGATACACTGTTCCAACTGTCCCAACTGACTAGCAACTAACAAGTAACAAGTCAATAACAAGCCTGTGTAGCCAAAACCTGATGTAGCTAATTCCTCTGTGTCATAGAGCTTCATTGTCCCCCCAAGAAATATAAAAAAACGTCATTGAGCTATTCATTATTAGAAACACAGGCACAGAACAGAGACAGCTGCTCTATAACGTATTTTTGATACATATATTTTACTTGCAAGTGATAAAGAACAGGCTATATATTCCCAGCGTAGAAGTGTTGGTAATAGCTTTATGTCTGAAATGTCTTTAATGTTCATGTTCATCAGGATTTTAGTGTTGGGAATCAATAAGAAGCTCCTCCCACTTTGCTGTATGACATGGTAGTGAATCTGCTAAAAGTTACTAGTTATTCGAAGTCGGAGAATGATGGAAGAGAATAATACACACCGGTCCGGAGGCTATACTGCTGCAAGAAGGATTGAATTGACTGAGGCGTCAAGATCTGATGAGTTCAAATGGATATTTACTTACTTACTTAATTACTTACATACTTACTGCATGAGAGTTTTTGTTTAGAACTTATTTTTGTCTTGCTAGTGTACACCATTTATTTAGTAAATGTTGAATAGTTTACATTGGACTAGCATCAGAAGCCCATCAAGCCAAGGCTGTGCTCACCAAGGTGCAGAACCAGCTCCAGGTGGTGTCTCGGAGGCAGAGTGTCAGAGCACTGCACCGTTATGGAGAACGGTTGACCCCTGCGGACAATCAGGCGCTCCCTATCGATCTCCCTGGTGCGGTGAGCCAAGTTGTTTTCACGACTTCTCAGATTCACATCCATAATCAAACCTAAAAGAGACAAAGTTCAATAATCAATACACTCTGTTGGTTGTCGGCTGTCCGGTTGCTAAATAAAATATTGGCAGCGATAGAAGAGTTTCACCTCAGCTCTGATCGTACTCAGTTGACAGAGAGTTGCATTGTGGTTGAATGTGATGACTAAGTTGTCGCCTTTCATACATGTGTTATAATAGTTGGACATTTTGGGAAATACTCATTCACTTTCTTGATAAGAGTTGGATGAGAAGGTCATTACAACACACTGCAGTACACAATATGAAGGAGCAGAGTTAGGCTTAAAGACTGGAAAAAAAGGGAGGAATCAGCAAGCCTAATAACATCTACCTACAAACATCTTTACAGCTCACTGATGTTTGTTTAAACCGTACAAATAACTAGGTGTCAAACAAAGGTTTATGTGACAAATGTTTAGCTTTTTCCATCCCAAGCTCGGGGACTTCCTGTAGTCTTGCTGTCACCTTGACGTTGCCAGGAAACTAGTGGAGACCCCAATGGATCCTGTTATTAGTGAGGTTTAAAGGCCTAGGTAGGTAGGTGTTGTTACCCGTTGACAGAGACAGTGTAGTTGTATCCCTGTTTGCAGTTTAATGCTAACCTAAGCTAACTGTTTATATTTAAAGCTCAGACATTAAAACATCGACTCATCTACCTCCCGCTAAAAAGTGAATAAGTATATTTCCCAAAATGTAGAATTTTCCTTCAAAGTAAAATCAATAAATGTGCTAACCTGGGGAAACTAAATGTGTTTAAACTATAAATGTACCTTGATCAATGTACTGCAGATTGGTAGTATGCCAAAAGCAAACATAATAATAATAATATATTTAATATTTTCTTTTAAATGTAGCATCCTTTTGCCCTCGGATCCCCGTCTTAGCCAGACTTGTAGTTGCTGCAGGAACTAGGATGGGTCATATCTCACCCGAGTGTCGAGTCATGCATCAGCACATTTTTCACACACATAATAATCGCCCATAACATTTGTAATACGGACTGCAGAGAGAGTGGGAGCAAGATATCTAGACAAAAAACACTAACAATAGATACATAGAATGGTAAATAGATAGTATCACTTACCCCTCATGTTTGCCATAGCTTCTCCTTTACACGTCTATTAAAATGTTGCTCCAGTGTACTCAGGTGTCGTTCCAATCTTCTTTTCTGTGTCCATCCCAGTCTTGTATTTATACACACAAGACTGTCCCTCCCACCTCTCTGACACACACTCACCCTAAAATACTCACTTTCTCCACCCCATCTCCCCTCTGTGACCTCTGACATCACTTACCAAAAACCTACAGTCCTCTTTGTGTGTGTGTGTGTGTGCATCACTGAGTGTGTTTGCGGTGTGTGAGTGATAATTTAAAGTCCAGGTACATGCACAGATATTTTGAGGGGCGGTTGCTCTAATTTGAAAAAAGGCCTCCAGCAAATGCTACTACGAAAAGATGTTTTGAATTATTAAGACTTCAACAACTGTACACACACACACACACACACACATATATATATATATATATATATATATATATATATATATATATATATATATATATATATGTGTGTGTATATAATTTCAATGAGTCTTATTCTGGGCCATTCTATACAGAACCTTTACTTTTGGTATATTTTGATGCGAATACTTTTGTACTTTCACTTAAGTGATATTTTGAATGCAGGACTTTTACTTTACCAAATATTTTAGATTCTATTTTAGAGATCTGAGATGGAAATGTTCAGAAACAGTTTATGCAGTGTAGTGAGGGCACTGTTCTCCTCTCCTCCGAAAGTAATGATACCGAATTTGAGCTACTGCTGGTCATTGCCATCAACAACATCTTAGCCTCTTAATTTGACTTGATGTGTTCATTCACCCATTAATTCAGTTGAATCACTCAACAGATCTGAGGTGGGCGTCAACTTTAAGGTCTGGAAAAAGAGTAGTTCTGCTTTGCTTGGGGCAGATTTTGTAATTACAACATGACCTTTCAGTCAGAATTAGGGAAATAACCTGTTCTTTTATATAGCCAAGAATATATTCATCAAATTCTGGACTTTTGAACACCTCCACTTCCTTGCCTTTCATTTACTTAACTCTTCATTTACCCAACTCTTCCTATGACGCCTTCATCAGGTTAGAATTTGAATGTGTCCAATACTTTTGATTATGACCACATACCGGCAAAGTTAAATGCATTCTTTTAGTTTTGTACAAATGATAGCATTCTAACATGCTAAAGTAAGATGGTAAACATGGTAAGCATTATATCGGCATGTTAGCATAGTCATTATAATTACATTAGCGTGCTGATGTTCTTGTTCAGCCTGAATACAGACTCACATGGTCACTTGAGGGGAGATATTACACATTTTCTGGTCATAAAGAGAGTGTCATGAGGCAGATGTCCCACCCACATTTAATTGGGAGGTGACCTGTGAGTAAGGTGGGAAGGTGATCTTTAGGTCAAAGAGTCAATGGCCCAAAAACAATGTCCCTCCTAAGGCCTTAAACCCTGAAACCTCAGGGACTTAACTGTCACCTGGTAAATAGTTGAGTTTAAGAGGCTGTAGAGCTTGAAATGGTGTAAATATGATGGATCTGTGAGTCAGTGGTTAGCAGGTCCGTCTTTCATTCAGAGGATCGGCGGTTCGATCACGGCCCGCCCTAGTTTTGTCAAAACAGCTTCAATAACAAAATTAAATGTTTGATGAATTAATCTTTGTTATAGAGGCTTGCATTCCACTGCTTGTATGTGCTTCTATGTACCATCTTTAATCCTTAATGTTTCTGTGTAAATTGAATATGCCAGTCTGGGCACCGGTTTACCGTCTTTATCTGTTTATATCTCCAGCTTCCATGCTTCAATTTAAACCCTGACAGCCATAAACCCTCATGGACTTTGCAATAACGCGCCTCAAAGTCTGTGAGTGTGGAGATTGGATTGGGCCAATGACTGTTTAGGACCAGAAGTATGGTTGCCCTTCTTGTGTCTTAAAAGTATGTGACCTATAGATACTTCTAGATGGAATAATGTACGTATTGTGGTTGGCGTTCTTGGTTTTGAGCCACGACTGTTTCATTCATTCTAGTAAATAAGAACTTTAATCTTAACCTGTCTGCCTCTGTTGAGCTTTTGGGTTCAAGCTTCATGGTTTTATGAGCCATTTCAGAAATGTCATCAGATTGAAGTGATCATATAAACTGCTTCACCAAACTATTTATATTATGATATCATTATTTGGTGGGCTTAGCTGGACCCACATAAGACCTACAGTTGTGTGGTTGAGGTTCAATAGATATGTGGGAGTTAAAAATACTGAGCATCAATGTCATAACATGCTATCAATAACAATTGGGTATAATTTCATAACATAAGTTGGCTGACATAAGTTGGTGTGAATCAAGAGCTTACTGCATTGTGTTACATATCTCAGTGCCCTCAAATAGCTGGTGATGGCAGATGTATTGTCAAGCATAGGACTAAGAATAAACACACAGTGTGAGCACAGTGCAATAAAAAGCATAGTTGACAAACACAGCCACCCAGTTCACACATTTTCAGACATTGAATAGTAGGGATTGTAACTACAGTGCTATAACGGTGACGTTCGCTGACACACAGGGATGTATCCATGTTAGTGACTGACTCAGCTCAGGATACAGGTCTACATGACCTCATTATGGTGGATCAGCCTACACAAATGCAAGATACTACACTTCCCATAAAGCAACTCCCTAGCATTGCTGTCTGCGTTGTAAACAACTGCATCTTTTAATGTCCATGACCTCAGACTTGGATTCTACAAACACATCCTGAAATACTTGAAGTGACTCGAATCATTTCCTTTGACAGACGACATTATACAACTCTGGAACACCCCATGACCAGTAAATTATTTCCTTCAATGTGTGCCACGCCTTCTTGTTGCATTAGTGCTCAACATGCCAGTAGAAACACTTGCTGTAACCTACCCGACAGATAAGACTGTTACATTAGGCAGTCGCAAACATTTTGTTGAGTAAACATCTGCCTTCCGGAGAGTTCAGCTGTGAAGGCTGGGATGGTCATGTTTTGGGAAAATGCCGTAACTGACCTCAGCCTCCCTCAATCACACCAAAGTGCCAGGGACTTAAAGGGCAATGCGATGCTTCATTGGTCTCGACCACTCTCTATACAATGCTCGCTCGCTCGCTGACACACACACACACACACACACACACACACACACACACACACACACACACACACACACACACACACACACACACACACACACACACACACACACACACACACACACACACACACACACACACACACACACACTTAAATGTTAACTACACATGCTATATGACACAAGAGGAAGTGTTTTATTTGTCGCACCCTTTTCTTACTGCAGCACATCAGCATTACTGTGTAGGCTTATCTCAGAGTAGTTCAAACACAGGGGACAGTGTACTGCTAAATCCCCCCCCAAAATGTTTATTGACTTCCTTTTTTTGTTTTCAGCTGCAGAGTGAACATTTTCTCTGGCAGCAGGAGAACTCGTTCCTGTAGAAGCACACATTGATAAAAGAGGCCTCCTTTAAGGTTCAGCTTGACCACAAAGAGGAACACAACAACCTCTTGGCTGCTGTTGGAGCTCCGTAGCCTCGAGGGGCGAGAGGAAAAGACTTTGTTTCCTTTCACCACGCTTTGCATGCAATATACAAATATGTAGGCTAATGTCGCATACCCATCACGTAGTGTAAAATAGTATAAATTCCCCTTTAATGACAAGTTAACTAACACACGCTGTAGCCTCTTGCTTCAACACAGTTATCCAGGGAAACAGTTTTTGCCTTTACAAACGATGTTTGAAACGGAAAACAAACTATACAGTAAAATATGTCACTTAATTAGACGCCACATACTGAACAACAGCATTGATCAGGGACATATTGTCTCCCACTGCTTGTTGCTGAAAGACAAGCTGACCAGTTGTGTACTCAAACACTTACTTTATGATTACTATAATGTTCAATGTCGAGGACAATCACAATGTGACTGTGTAGACAAATCAGCAGATATGCACTGTCACTGAACAACACACCACCGTGACCCTATCTGTACATCTCTTGTCTTGCCCCTTTTGGACAGCTGCAAGATACACAATCTTAAATGATAAACATGTGTGTGAAGTCTGTACTGTGGCTTCATGAGTTGCCCCACCTCAGATATCTGATGTAGAAAAGTGATTTACATGGCATAATTTCCAATCTGGTGTAATAAACTAATATAGAAGAGAAGAAGCAGACGTTTTTATAATCGTATACCACCTGACGAAATGCAATACAGTTAGTTACTGGTAGCATGGTTGCCAGTACATTTATGTTTTTAGATTTACAATAAACTACTGCAATTGTACAGTAATCGTATGAATATACTGTATTAACAGTACTGCATTACTACAAAACAGCATTTTACTGTATCCCAACTACATTTTATAATTTGGGCCATTTTTATATTAAATAAAATGTTGAAGCTGGTCGGTAATGGAGCCTTCATATTATTTAGGCTGTAGAAAATACCAGTACGACTGATTTGATCCATTGCCTTTGATCGTAAAACGTTGTTAACAGAGAGGAAGGAGCTCTTCAGAGAGAGTGAGGTGGCTCTTAAAAGAGCCGTTGTGGGTCGTGGACAGCAGACAGTCTAAGCTCGCTCTCCGCGGATGCGACGGGCCAGCTGGATGTCTTTGGGCATGATGGTGACCCTCTTGGCGTGGATGGCGCACAGGTTGGTGTCCTCGAAGAGGCCGACCAGGTAAGCCTCGCTGGACTCCTGCAGAGCCATAACAGCGGAGCTCTGGAAGCGCAGGTCGGTCTTGAAGTCCTGAGCGATTTCTCTCACGAGACGCTGGAAGGGCAGCTTGCGGATCAGCAGCTCCGTGGACTTCTGGTAGCGACGGATCTCCCTCAGGGCCACGGTACCGGGCCGGTAACGGTGAGGCTTCTTCACGCCGCCGGTGGCCGGGGCGCTCTTCCGAGCAGCCTTGGTGGCCAGCTGCTTCCTGGGGGCTTTGCCTCCGGTGGATTTACGAGCCGTCTGCTTGGTTCTCGCCATGACTTCTTCTTCTCGTCTCTGATCAGGAGAAACATGCCGTCAGAGAGGAGACGCGCTGCTCTTAAGCTGTGGGACCGGCTGTGAAACGGTGACGCGGCTTCAGACCTCCAGCTCCTGATTGGCGAGGGGCTCCTCGTGGAGCTCAGCTCCGCCTGGAGCAGCGACCCAGCACCCGAGTCTGCGCTGCTCATTGGAGGAAACTCATTTCGAAATGTCCGCCAAAAGTCACAGTGGGCCGCCCCCTGCGCTTCTGCTGAAAGCCTCTTTTCTGGTTGGTCAACACAATCACGAGGACATATAAAGGAGGGTTTCGGATATTGGGCAAAACTTATTTCTCTAAAAGCATCTAACGATGAGTGGCAGAGGAAAAACCGGAGCAAAGGCCCGAGCTAAGGCAAAGACCCGCTCCTCTCGTGCCGGGCTCCAGTTCCCAGTCGGTCGTGTTCACCGGCTGCTGCGCAAAGGAAACTATGCGCAGCGTGTCGGTGCCGGAGCCCCCGTCTACCTGGCGGCTGTGCTGGAGTACCTGACCGCTGAGATCCTGGAGTTGGCTGGAAACGCGGCCCGCGACAACAAGAAGACTCGTATCATCCCCCGTCACCTGCAGCTGGCTGTCCGCAACGACGAGGAGCTCAACAAGCTGCTGGGCGCAGTGACCATCGCTCAGGGCGGCGTGCTGCCCAACATCCAGGCGGTGCTGCTGCCCAAGAAGACCGAGAAGGCCGCCAAGTCCAAGTAGACCTGGAGGGTCCGACTGCTGGGGGTCCGACCAGAACCCTTTTAAGAGCCAGACAACCTCCTGATAAAGACCTCTTCATTCACCTCTCCATGTTCACTAACATAAACATACTATTAAAAAACATCACTGCATACATTCGGTGGTTACTCTGATATTAAGACATCCATCCATTTTCAATACCGCTTATTCTCATTAGGGTCGCGGGGGCGCTAGAGCCTATCCCAGCTGACAGGGCGAAGGCAGGGGACACCCTGGACAGGCCGCCAGTCCATCGAGGGCACATGTAGGGACATACAACCATTCACTCTCACATTCACACCTATGGGCAATTTAGAGATCAATTAACCTGCAGCATGTCTTTGGACTGTGGGAGGAAGCCGGAGAGCCCGGAGAGAACCCACGCTGCCACGGGGAGAACATGCAAACTCCACACAGAAGGACCGCTCCGACCGGGAATAGAACCCGCGGACCTCTTGCTGTGAGGCGACAGTGCTAGCCACTACACCACAGTGGAGCCCGATATTAAGACATGGATATATTAATTGGGGTTATTAAAAAGATCATTGGTAGATATTCCACTCACTTTACACAAACTAAGATTTGCTACATACCTTCAGATATATTGATAACATGCACAATTGTCTGTTGTAGATTAAGATTTCATTAGAAAGTTTAATACAGCCAGAATATGAACTACCAACACCAAATTAAAAACAGGAAAGGCGAGTATGGAGGGAGGTACATGGTCATAAATTGACCATTGATGTTAAACCATTCCCATACCTGAGCAGCTCTGTGCAAACTGACATTGCTTCTAAGTAGAGCACTTTGTAAACCATGTTGTTAAAGATATTATTATTTATTTACTTACTATATATTTTCTACTTATGTCTGTCTTTTCTATATTTTCTCCTCTTTTTGTCCTTTTGTCATTTACGATGTTTTGTCGCGTTTTTTTTTGTTCAGTGAAACTGAAAAAAGTAAATAAATACCAAAGCTCAGAAAAAAAAAATACATTATGAACAAGTTGTGCTGCCAGCCAGCCTGCCACTTTTTTCCAAACATCATCCACCAGGCACCAAATAAGTTTACTGCACATTAGCCTCTTGAGCCCCAATTGGGTGCAAATCAAAACATTTAACAACAGATAAGCTTCATACGAACACCATCAAATCAAATTAAACAGCAGAACCTGGGCTACAAGAATATATAAGCTCCAAACACAAAATGAATGACCAAATATCAAAATTCATATCGCAGAATTTCGTCAACCGATTGGCGCGTTTTGGTGGCTAACGCTACGTAGCATTATGCTACACAATGAAACAGCGTTGCATAAGAAAGCAGACACTCCGCAGATTCCGTGTAAAGTGAAATCAGCCATTTTCTTCTAAACACATTCATAGCCACACAATAAGTTATTCCTTTGCTGCCAACGCCAATGATATTTTCTCCCAGAATAAAGCATTTGTTGTCAAATGTTAAAACTGATACCAGCATCAAATCAATTCTGCTGTCAGTTTAGTCTGTCTAAACTGGTGCTAATTTGTATTTGGAATTATGTTTTTGCCCCATGGTCCTTCTTGCCTAGGGCCCCCAGGGGGTCTAGAGACGCCCCTGGTCACCTTACAATAAAATAATACAGGATAAAGGATAAAAGCATGAAAGATAGGAACAACATTAAAACAGAACATCAACATAAAAACAAATGAAGTGCACAGGGTCCAGTTATAAAGAGTATGCCAGTTTGAACAGGTGAGTTTTGAGTTGAGACTTGAATGATGGGATGGCGTCTCATTGTCTTATGTGTGGGGGAGGGAGTTCCAGAGCCTGGGTGCTGAGCAGCTGAAGGCTGGGGCACCCATGGTACTGAGGCGTGACGTGGGATGGTGAAAGCCCACGAAGAAGAACAGCCGCGTGTCTTCTATCACGTCCTCAGACAGGATATAAATATGTGTGAACTCCTCGTTGTTCTTCACTTCGTTGAAACACTTTGACCAGTGAAGATGAGCGGAAGAGGCAAAGGAGGAAAAGGACTCGGTAAAGGAGGCGCTAAGCGTCACCGCAAAGTCCTCCGTGATAACATCCAGGGAATCACCAAGCCCGCTATCCGCCGTCTGGCTCGCCGCGGTGGAGTGAAGCGTATCTCCGGTCTGATCTACGAGGAGACCCGCGGAGTGCTGAAGGTCTTCCTGGAGAACGTGATCCGTGATGCCGTCACCTACACCGAGCACGCCAAGAGGAAGACGGTGACCGCCATGGATGTGGTGTATGCTCTGAAGAGACAGGGACGCACACTCTACGGATTCGGGGGTTAAACTCTGACTAGCATCAAACAACCAAAGGTCCTTTTAAGGGCCACACACTTAAAACATAAAGAGCCAATTGATATCAAACAGTTCCATATTTTTCCTAAATAGAATAACTATCCTTCATTCGTTGTCAGTCTGTTCTCTCTGGTAAACTTCTGCCTGCTGCTGAGCAATAACATGCTGCATATTAACAATAATGCATATATGTTTATGGTTGAGCTCATTTAACTTAAGAAAACTGTATTCTGACAAATGTAGTGGAGGAATAGCATAATATTTACCAGTGAGGTAGAACTATAAAGTAAGAAAATATTTAAGTAAAGTACAAGTAGCTCAGTATAATGTGTAAGATTCGTGTTCAAAGCTCCGGGTCCCGTGGCCGCAGGAAATTCAGGATTCGAGTTTAACAATATTTAATGGCAAAGATAATACTCATGTAGCGTTCACGATCGTGGGGCCAGAAAGGAGGAACTCTCCACAGACGGAGTGCAGCTCCCAGGGAGCCACAGACCGGGGCTGTCTCGAGTCTCCAGACCAGTAGAACCATGTCCCCAGAACAAATGCTCGGCTATTAGTATGGTCATGCAAATGCGAGGTCAAAGCTCACTCTTCCGGTCAAGGACAGAAAGTTCCCCTTCACAATAAAACCCTATTATCCTGCCTTCCGAATAAAAGCAACACATTAGGTTTCAATCGGCATCCATTTTAACTATTGTCTAAACAATAAAACATTCATTCATTCTCATGCATCATACAGTTAATCATTACATTTGTCATTAAAACAGAATAATAAAACAGTGATCCTCTCTTATGTTTCACAATCCATTCCTCCAGAATATTCCTCATAATATCCCAAATTAATTATCATATCTTTCTTTATGTATTAATTTAAAACATAAACTTTTATCTACATGTGCAAATACATATAAAATCCACTACAACCTAACAAATGCCTAAGAACCGTACTCCAGTATATGTATTTAGTTACTTTAGTTTTTTTTTGTTTATTCTGTTTGTTGGCTTCATTCAATGCAGGCTTTCCCTAAAGTCCTGTTTTCTGGGTTACCTTTATTAAACTGTTATTGTATCTTAAATTAAAGGATGTATACATCAGCGCTCAGCAAAGCCCTCTCAACTACAAATGCATCAGTTAAAACACCATTTACATTTACACCAGGGGTCTCAAACTCAATTTACCTGGGGGCCGCTGTAGGTAGAGTCTGGGTGAGGCTGGGCTGCATCAAGTATTCAAAAAATAGTACAACTGATCAAATCTTAATCTTTAATAACAATTCAGAACATGAACCGGTTCTTCGAAGGATGAACGGTTCTTCAGAACATGAACGAATATGAACGGTTGAACGAGTTCTTCAGAACATAAACGGTTCTTCAGAACATGCACGAACATGAACAATTCTTCAGAACATGAACGGTTCTTCAGAACATGAACAAACATGAACGGTTCCTCAACATGAACGGGATCTTCAGAACATAAACAGTTGAACAAGTTCTTCAATATACATTTCTGATCACTGTCATTTCTGAACAGTATCACCATCAAGATTTTTTCTACATTTAATAAATGTATCTTTAATTAGTTTTTGTCTTGATTTAAGAGTATGAATTAAATGTCCTGTTATCCAAGTCTGATTGTTTATGAACATTATTAATTCATGATTACGGTTAAATGTGTATTATATACATGTCATAGTTTCTTCTTCTATAGGTTTTAGTTTCTTTGGTTTCAGGCTAATGTATTGCTTCATTAATTAATCCTAATTTGTATATGTTGCATTATTTAGTTCTCTACATTTGAATTTGAAGAAATCTATTATTCTATATTTTAATATTTCCTCACACATACTCTGATTCCTCCACATGCCTCACACCAGGCTCACTAAATACATCCGCTCACAAAAACAGTGACTTGTTCCGCGCATGCTCCGCTCAGCAGCCAATCCAGCGCAAGCAACAGCACAGCCTCATTTACATCGAGTTGATATATATTCACCGTCCTGAGCTTCTGGAGATATCTTCCGCACCGAAGAATCCAACAGTCATGCCTGAACCCACCGCCAAAGCGCCCAAGAAGGGCTCCAAGAAAGCCGTCTCTAAGACCGTCAGCAAGACCGGCAAGAAGAGGAGAAAGTCCAGGAAGGAGAGCTACGCCATCTACGTGTACAAGGTGATGAAGCAGGTCCACCCCGATACCGGCATCTCCTCCAAGGCCATGGGCATCATGAACTGCTTCGTGAGCGACATCTTTGAGCGCATCGCCGGTGAGGCCTCTCGTCTGGCTCACTACAACAAGCGCTCCACCATCACTTCCAGGGAGATCCAGACCGCTGTCCGCCTGCTGCTGCCCGGCGAGCTGGCGAAGCACGCGGTGTCTGAGGGAACCAAGGCCGTGACCAAGTACACCAGCTCCAAGTAAACCTGCTGGAGACCAACACCACAACGGCTCTTTTAAGAGCCACACACTTCTTTTAAAGACCAATTCCTGATGCTGGCAAAATATAATGTTATGATTCACTTTGGGACTAAACACTACATCGTTCCAGTGTTAGTCGGTCTGTCCTGGGAGTTATATTTATGATAATTTAAAGCACAAATTAAGCCGTAACAATTTCAACACTTTTTCCCAGATTTTTTTCAGCTGTCCAAATTGAATGTCAGTAATGTTGAGGACCGCAGATGTCTTAAGACGTCTGACGCTTGATTTTAAATGTATTGCACAATTTCAAACTAAGGTAGGAGCTTCCCTCGTTTGAATTACTGTAGCCTACACAGTCAATGGGAACTCAAATTCACTTCAACAAAAAGTAAGTTATGAGTGTTTTACAGACATCTTTTTACCTGATGCCTCAAACTAGGAAATCCACTAACAGAAAATCTAGATGGATTAAAAAAAAACGACACAGACAAGCGGATATAATGTAAACTACACCTTTTCAGATCAGGTCCTCTTTAATTAAATGATAACAAGTGTATAATTTTAACAGTTTAAACTATTGCATTTGTTCAATGGGTGGCACATTTACAACTAAATACCTGACTGTTTGTATATTGATCATAATAATTATGACAATTAGAGTGGATGTTATTTTGGATCAAACTGGTTTTATTGAGCAATGAGAAAAATGCCAAACATATTGTCTTAGTTATAGGCTGCATTACTCAGATTTCTTTAACGAGGTCCAAGATTAAATTTCAATCAGTCCTCACTTCAAAACTTAACAGAATACACAAAAGTTGATGTTTCACACTTAATGAAGTTTTCTAATATCCAGCAGTGCTAGATGTATCAATGAAATGTTTTTTGTGTACACATATTCTGTACCATATTTGTATACCATGGACATGTATTTGTCAGTGTGTTTGATCATTAAATAAGATCCACAGACTATTTTATTTTCAAATTAGATTTGGTTCTTGGTAAAACTAGAATTAGTTTTATGAAACTGACTGATCAAGTTTTAGTTTAAATCAGAAACAGTTTTAACCACAGCATATACTCTTCACCGTGAATGTGTTGACCAGTCAATTTAATTTATACAGCAATATCAAATCAATGACTAAAGGGTCTCCAGGTATGATTTAAAGTTTAATTTGCAAAGTAATAAAATCCATAGGGACATTTTACACGAAAGATGTATGTAATATACTGACAATAACGTAACGCAGTTACAATGATGGGTGTGAGGCAATGATAGGTCTATGGGATGTGTAGCAGAAAGAAAAAAAAAAGAGGTAAAGTGTTAGTGGTAATAATTAAATGCAATATATTACAAGTTAAAATAATAACCATCATCGTATTAAATATTGCTTAAATACAGCTATGAGGAGCGAGGCAGCGAGATTTGCACTGCTCTCCTGTTATATTAAACACTCGATGACTCAGGGTAGAAGTAGTTATACAACAGGTCCAAGGTTTGCAACTTAATGATTTGTGGTTTTTAAAATATGAATTACTATATTACTTGGTCATTTTGTAACAAACTGGTTTAATTTAGATGTTAGAAAAATGTCAAATAGTTTATATTATCTCTGTTAAATCTCAACTGCATTACTCAGACTGATTGTATACCTTCTTCTTGTGTTCTTTTGTGACTCTCTCTCCATGCCCTTAAGTGTGCGTGTGTGGTGAAGTCTTATTGTGGAGGGATTGATTTGCATATCAATGTAACTCTAAGGCCGTATGTGTTTTATTTGAGGAACATTTTGAAGAAAGTCCAAATGTAAAATTTTGTAATCACTTCACATCTTAACATAAATCACAGGCCAAGATGTTTACAACAATCAAACAGGAGTCATTGATTTGTCAATGGATTCGATCATTAATAGTACAAATATGAATTATTTATATTCAAATGTATTATGAGCAGAGGATAAAAGTAGTCATCAGCTGAGGACACGTTCACCTCAAGCAGCTCTGATAGGAAGTCTGCACCATGAGCCTCGACCATCAGTGTGTTTGCTGCTCCCAGAATAACTTCAGTTTATTACAAACTGGTCGACCTCAGATGGCTGTTTTTACATCGAGAACCAGAACAAACATGTGGACCAGTTGGAAAACGGGTTTTGGTGGAGATCTGATACATTTAAAATCATTTAAAGAGAGAAATGAGTCGGAAAACCCGCTGATCAGCGCTCTCCACTGCGGTGAGTAGGTGAGGTTTGGAGGCTCCTCAAACTAAATACAGACATCATCGGAGCTCTACATGACTTCAAAATGAAGAGAAACAAGTCCTCTTTCGAGTCCCTTCACCTCCATCCTTCAGTACTTGTTCCACGTGTAGTTTTTAGTCTTTTATCAGTGAAGAGAAAACACAAGTGAGTCGACTTTCAGACTGCTGAGAGGAGTCCCTGGCTGGGTTGAGTCTCCACGGTTCTCATGGAGGGTTTAAGTACCGCCCCCTGCTCGGAGCTCTTCAACAGTCAGTCAGACTCTCGTGTTTCCTGAAGCGCATCAACGGAACGAAATGGCAGAAGTAGCTCCAGCTCCGGCCCCCGCGCCGGCCAAAGCAGCCAAGAAGAAGGTGGTGTCCAAGCCGAAGAAGGCTGGTCCCAGCGTGGCTGAGCTCATCGTCAAAGCTGTGGCCGCATCCAAGGAGCGGAGCGGCGTGTCTGCTGCCGCCGTCAAGAAGTCTCTGACCGCCGGAGGATACGATGTGGAAAAGAACAACTCCCGCGTCAAGACCGCCATCAAGAGCCTGGTGACCAAGGGGACTCTGGTCCA
This sequence comes from Cyclopterus lumpus, assembly GCF_009769545.1. Classification (NCBI taxonomy): domain Eukaryota; kingdom Metazoa; phylum Chordata; class Actinopteri; order Perciformes; family Cyclopteridae; genus Cyclopterus; species Cyclopterus lumpus. The sequence goes on from NC_046971.1 coordinate 20,580,372, forward strand.
GACCAAGGGGATCGGGGCGTCCGGCTCCTTCAAGATCAGCAAGCAGGCTGTCGACAAACCGGCAAAGAAAGTTCCCGCAGCCAAGAAGCCCGCAGCCAAGAAGCCCGCAGCCAAGAAGCCCGCAGCTAAGAAACCCGCAGCGGCCAAGAAGCCCAAAGCGGCGGCAGCGAAGAAACCTGCTGCCGCAAAGAAGTCGCCGAAGAAGGCCAAGAAACCCGCAGCGGCCAAGAGCCCAAAGAAGGCCGCAAAGAGCCCCAAAAAGTCCACCAAGAGCCCCAAGAAGGTGGCGAGGAAGGCCCCCGTAGCCAAGAAGACCCCCGTCAAGAAGGCTGCCAAGCCCAAAGCCAAGAAGGCAGCACCCAAGAAGAAGTGAGCTGCAGAACAACCAACGCTCCTATAAAAGGCTCTTTTAAGAGCCACCCACACAATCCTTAAGAGCTTTTCCTCTAATTGCAGATATTATTCATATTAACATTGTAAATAGCTGAAGCAAAAGTTGTTTATTTTTAAGTCAAATTGCTCAATCAAATATGAAATGAAGACAAATTATACAACCAACATGATCAGTTTACTACATACATTTGTTAGGCTACTTCAATATAAATGGCACTAAAGACCATCAATAATAGACATTATTTACATTAGCAACTTCTCTCAACATTGGTAAATATTAATTTAATACCCTTGTTCTAGATTTTATATAGACCTGAAGTAATGGTTAAAGTCACACTTACCCACCACCATTCAACAACAATTAAGAGCCGTTCATAGTACATAATAGTTTCAATAATACAAAATAAAACAGAAACATGACATGGTTGGTTGAATGAAAATGCTCATTGTTTATTTATTGTAGATTGATGTGCAAAAATAGCAATATATCCATTTAAAATGACGTCTACCAAAACGGAAGAAGTCTGAATACTTTCTGAAGCCAGTTTATTGAAATCAATATAAAGTTGTTTGTTCCATCTTGTTTATCTGAAGGCCAAAGACTCGCTCAGCCAAGAGCTGCTGTTCTTCCTCCTCTGGATGTTGAAGCCGCTTCAAAACCCTCCAGGAAGGTTACAGACTTTGTTTTAGGGTTTAGTGGAAAGGAGTCCCGTTCTTTTTTGTACTGTTATTGTACTTTGTTGTACAAGTTATGATGATATTAAGCAGTCGTGTATAAGCTAAATTAATGTAGGTTTTTTTTTAAAAAGTGGGTACATTTTAATACACAATTTATTACATACACATATGTTCATTATAACCATTATCAATGGAATAAAACAAACACATGTGCAGTTATTAGTCCTAGTAATTAATAGTTTTCCAGTTCCACAAAGTGTTTGTCTATATTGAGCACAGTCTAGACATTGGGGATATGTTGTCATTTATTGAAACTATTTACTATCAAATGCATCAGTGAATTTCACTGAATAATATATGTTATATTCTTCATTGCATTACAGTATAACATTTCAAATATTTATATGATATTAATATATATTGATATTATATATTTAAACATTCAGAAGGAGGAATTAATCTTTAGAAGTAGTGAGTGGCTCTTAAGAGAGCCGTTGTGGTGTTGGACTCCAACATTTTAGTGGAAAACGATCTCAGAGCCTGGAAAAGAACAAAAAACAGGACATTTAATTTATAGAGTAATGTGAAATAAAGAGGAGATATTTAATAAACAAGATATGTTTAGTATAACAAATATTAATAATGGAATAAATATGCTTCAACACATTCAGCTCATATCACTTAGAGTTCCACAAAGAGCCTTTCTCAGCACATTTGAGACATTGTAGAAATGTCATTTATTGACACTCATATGGTTCATGATAATATAATAACTATCAGTCACATCTGCATTATAAAGACATGCAGCTCAGGTTAATTGGAGACTATGTGAGTGTGGATGTATGTCCGTCTCTATCTGAGCCCTGTGATAAACCGGCCAGGGTGTACACTGCCTTCACCCAATGTCACCTGGGATCGACTGCATCGCACCCGCGACCCTAAAAGAGGATAAGCAGTTTGGATTATGCATTGAAATGGAAAAAAAGTCCCTGCATCAGGACCAGGACTTGTTAAAAGGTTGTTGGATGTCCTCCAACACCTCCTCTTTTTTATCTCACCACTAAGATGAGCAACATTGATATAGCTATATAAACTCTAGCTATCTTTATCTATTATATACCGGTACCAATACACATGTCTGATCACTATAATTTCTGAACAGTATCACCATCGTGATTTTTCTACATTTAATAAATGTATCTTTAATATGTTTTTGTCTTGATTTAAGAGCATTAATTAGATTTCCTGTTATCTGAGTCTGATTGTTTATGAACATTATTAATTAATTCATGATTACGGTTAAATGTGTATTATATACATGTCATAGTTTCTTTTTCTATAGATTTTAGTTTCTTTGGTTTCAGGCTAATGTATTGCTTTATTAATTAATCCTAATTTGTATATTTTGCATTACTTAGTTCTCTACTTTTGAATTTGAAGAAATCTATAATTCTATATTTTAATATTTCCTATAATTTAATATTAGATGGATTGGATTATTTTATCACAGCTTTTGCAACGCTCACACATACTCTGACTCCTCCACATGCCTCACACCAGGCTCACCAAATACATCCGCTCACAAGAACAGTGACTTGTTCCGCGCATGCTCCGCTCAGCAGCCAATCGTGTGCAAGCAACAGCACAGCCTCATTTACATCGAGTTGATATATATTCACCGTCCTGAGCTTCTGGAGATATCGTCCGACACCGAAGAATCCAACAGTCATGCCTGATCCCCCCGTCAAAGCGCCCAAGAAGGGCTCCAAGAAAGCCGTCTCTAAGACCGTCAGCAAGACCGGCAAGAAGAGGAGAAAGTCCAGGAAGGAGAGCTACGCCATCTACGTGTACAAGGTGATGAAGCAGGTCCACCCCGATACCGGTATCTCCTCCAAGGCCATGGGCATCATGAACTGCTTCGTGAGCGACATCTTTGAGCGCATCGCCGGTGAGGCCTCTCGTCTGGCTCACTACAACAAGCGCTCCACCATCACTTCCAGGGAGATCCAGACCGCTGTCCGCCTGCTGCTGCCCGGCGAGCTGGCGAAGCACGCGGTGTCTGAGGGAACCAAGGCCGTGACCAAGTACACCAGCTCCAAGTAAAACTGCTGGAGACCAACACCACAACGGCTCTTTTAAGAGCCACACACTTCTTGTAAAGACCAATTCCTGATGCTGGCAAAATATAATGTTATGAGCCACTTTGAGTCTAAACACTACATCGTTTCAATGTTAGTAAGATTGTCCTGGTAGGTTTTTTTTAAATTCATGTTTCCTTCCAGAAATTGACACAAAACACTAGTTTAAAAGCCCATTATTATTATCACCCCCCCCCCCCTCCCAATTGATCATGATCGCGACTTATTTGTGCAAGGACTTTTGAAAAGATGAAACGCAAAGAACTGATTAGTTCCTGATCTACATATTGTGTATTAATTTGTCGGTTGTAGACTTTTTCAGAAATGGACAGTTTAAAAGCCCTCTTGACCAAGTTATTGGTATCACTTATTTTTATAACTCATTTGGACAAGACCTTTTGAAACAAATGAGAAACAAATAACAGTCCCTGATCTAAATGTTGTATATTAATTTAGTTTTATCTAATATACTGAGCAGCAGTTGCATAGATGTAAATGGAGCCCACAGCAGTTGAGTAAGAGATCTGGTCTCTTGATTGTCTTGATGCTGTACGTTAGTTACATTTTTAAGTATAATATTGACTACCAAACGTTTCACTCGCGCTTGTTTATAAGCAACAAGTCACAGACACATCACTGATCAATAGCAGGTGGCGATAAAGCACCGAAGAGTCTCATCAACCTTCATGAAGTTCCAACGAAGAAGAACAGCCTTGTGTCTTTTCACTTGTCAATCTGTTATTAAAGTCTTCTGATTATTTAACTAAGAAAAGAGATCACATTACTCCTGTATTAGCTGCTCTGCACTGGCTCCCTGTAAAATCAAGAATCACATTTAAAATTCTTCTCCTCACCTACAAAGCCTTGATTGGTGATGCACCATCATATCTTAAGGAGCTTGTAGTACCATATTGCCCCACTAGAGAGCTGCGCTCACTAAATGCGGGGCTACTTGTGGTTCCTAGAGTCCTAAAAAGTAGGATGGGAGCAAGAGCCTTCAGTTATCAAGCTCCTCTTTTATGGAACCAGCTTCCACTTTCAGTCCGGGAGGCAGACACAGTCACCTCATTTAAGAATAGACTTAAGACTTTCCTGTTTGATAGTGCTTATAGTTAGCGCTGAATCAGGTTTGCCCTGGTCCAGCCCCTTGATATGCTGCTATAGGCTTATAGGCTGCTGGGGGATGTTTTAGGATACAATGAGCACCTATCTCCTCTTCTCTCTCTCCTTATGGATGAATTTACATCTCTCTATTGCACCTTATTAACTCTGCTTCCTCCCCGGAGTCGTTGTGACTTCACGTCTCATAGGGTCCATTGGACCTGGAGGTGTCTGATGCCTGGTGAGCCGGCCTCCTGCGTTGGCCCTGCTGATGCCCCGCCCCCCCCTCCTCTCTACCTCCTTCTGTTTCATGGATTGGAGTTCCATTCATACATTGTCATATTCATGTAATGTGTTTATGTAACTTTATAAATGCTGTTCATTCTGTACACATGACATCTATTGCTTCTGTCCATCCGGGGAGAGGGATCCTCATCTGTTGCTCTCCTGAAGGTTTCTTCCCTTTTTTCCCTGTGAAAGGTTATTTTTGGGGAGTTTTTCCTGATCCGATGTGAGGTCCTGGGACAGGGATGTCGTATGTGTACAGATTGTAAAGCCATCTGAGGCTAATTTGTAATTTGTGATATTGGGCTATACAAAATAAACTGAATTGAAAATTGAATTTAATTGAATTCACTGTGTTAAGAGTGCCAAGTTAGATCACATGCTTTCTTCTTCCATGCCATTGTGGATACAATGTGTTGAAACAGTTGTATTTCAAATATACACATTGTAATGGATCCCCATATATGAAGTGGCATGAAACTTACTGCTGGTGAAATTACTCTTTTATTTTCTTCTTTTGGGTCACAGTACATTCAATAAACGTGTAAACTATCACCACCGTAAGAGCTTTAGCCTCATACGGGTCCATTAAACTATTACACTTTCTTGCAGATTTAAATGCGCATCCGTCCGTAAGAAGTTCCGTAGTCTTACCATCAAGTTCGCATTCGAACGTAAAACAAAACTGCGTTTCCTTTTAACCTTTTCAAAAAAAAAGTCTTATTTACCTAATAGAGAGGAAGTAGCATAAAGCCTCTAGAAATTCTTCAAACAATACAATAACTATGCATACGTCAAAGGCAATAAGGAAAATACAATGCAGGCAATAAAAACAAAACAATAAACCTTCCATGGGGTTATTTACACACATTGTTTTAGAAATGCAACAATCCTACACCTGCTAAAGATGTATTGATCTTCACTTGTAATGAACACTTGAAACGAGGGATGCCGTAAATGAGGCTCCACGTCATATAGAACAACAGCGCCCCCAGTGTCCATACCTATATACATCTATCTTCATAAGTTGATGGAGCTGACAGAACTATACACGTGTTGCTAATTGTTCTCCTGGTTCCGGCGTTGTTTACCTTGTTTGAGCCACATTTGTATCAAATTAGACTGAATTCACAGATGTTCAACTTTATCTTATCACGAGTCAGGTGTGAAACATATAATGTGCTTATGACTCCGGTTTGATTTTCATATATTTTTTTAAAATTGGAACCCACAGACAAGAAATTAAGCTAAACCACATTATGTAAATGCTTCCCCACTTCATGATTAATTACAAGATGAATATATATAAATAAATACAGTGAGAGAGACAGTGGAGGAAACAAAGACTCAGACCATATGAGATCCCGATTATTAAATCGATATCTGCTGATTTCTCTACATAGTCACATCGTGATCGTCCTCGACATTGTACTAAAGTAATTATAAAGTAAATGTTTGAGTACAAAACTGGTCAGCTTGTCAACAAGCAGTGGGAGACAATATGTCCCTGATTAATGTTTTTGATCAGTAGGTGGCGCTAAATTACCAAAGAGTCTCATCATCAACCTTCATGAAAGCCCACGAAGAAGAACAGCCTCGTGTCTTCTATCACGTCCTCAGTCAGGATATAAATATGTGTGAACTCCTCGTTGTTCTTCACTTCGTTGAAACACTTTGACCAGTGAAGATGAGCGGAAGAGGCAAAGGAGGAAAAGGACTCGGTAAAGGAGGCGCTAAGCGTCACCGCAAAGTCCTCCGTGATAACATCCAGGGAATCACCAAGCCCGCTATCCGCCGTCTGGCTCGCCGCGGTGGAGTGAAGCGTATCTCCGGTCTGATCTACGAGGAGACCCGCGGAGTGCTGAAGGTCTTCCTGGAGAACGTGATCCGTGATGCCGTCACCTACACCGAGCACGCCAAGAGGAAGACGGTGACCGCCATGGATGTGGTGTATGCTCTGAAGAGACAGGGACGCACTCTCTACGGATTCGGGGGTTAAACTCTGACTAGCATCAAACAACCAAAGGTCCTTTTAAGGGCCACACACTTACAACATAAAGAGCTGACTTCTGTGTAAAGCTAATTTTCAATTGACTTTTAAAATCCCTGTGAGTTAAATGAAGCTGGATGGAATAGTTTTAAGCTAATATACACCTCATCTCATTGTAGTCAATTACTGTATTGAATATATTCTTAAATCGTCGGTTTCAAGCATTGTTTTGGTCCTATACACCTTTATTTAATATACATCAATCCCAGAGTCGGGAGTCAATAATAAAACAAAAATAATGTCTCTTCCCAATTCTAACATGTGTAACTACTGGGAAAGATTATGTCACCACTAAAGTAACAAGAGGAGACTGTACTTCAGAGAAACCCAGCAAGACGTAAAGAGCCAAGCAGGAAGTAAAATCCTTCATGTCAAGCGACCATCTGGTGTTATATTTAGCAAATTCAAACAAAAGGACAAAGTAAGTCTTATTGATGCTCATTTATACTTAATAGTTTAATGGACCCGTATGAGGCTAAAGCTCTTACGGTGGTGATAGTTTACACGTTTTATAGAATGTATTGTGACCCAAAGGGAGACAATAAATGAGTAATGTCACCAGTAAGTTTAATGCCACTTCATACACAAATACTAACATCAAATAAAAATGTCCTACGTTATCATTCAGCATAGTTTTAAATTCTTCATTGAAGCTATGATGCATGAATTATGCTACAGTGAACAAAAACACAAGGTGTGAAGAGCAAACAGATGTTTTTGTTTTATTTATAACATGTTTAAAGTGTATAAAGATACACGATTTATAAATATACAGACAAAAACGTATATAAGAAAGTGCTGTGTGTCTGCATCAGAAGCTCAGGACCTTTTTTTTGTTAAGAGTTTTCCTTCCGACTTAACATCAATTGAACCCTGAGGCCATTATCGCTGTAATAAAACAAGGTTTAATGGTTGTTTGCCAGACTGTGAAAGGAACGCTTCAAGACATACCTTGAACATTTTAAAGGCTTTCTGGAACGGTAGTGGCAGGTTTCGCACAATGGGAACAGCGTCATAAATCTTTTTAACCCTTGTATGGTGTTCATTGTTTTGTTACTCAGCAGGTGTTGTGGGTCTGTTGGACCCGCCGTATTTTTGGGTGTATTTAATTCAACACAATCAAACTATTTTATGTTAAAATATTCAACAGATGTTTTCTTCAACCCAATTATAAGCAATATAAACAGCAAATATGGTTAATATTTGCCCTTTAACTTTATCACACATTTACAAATTAAAGTGCTACTCGTTTTTTGGGGTTTTGTTGATAAAAATCAAGAAAATCAATTATAATCAAGATGTGAGTGGACAAAATTCAACACATTTACAAATGTAGCAAGGTTGTTCATAACTATTGATTTTTATTTATTTGAATTTCACAGAATTTCATTAGTAATCAGGTCATTTTACATAACACAACACACAGTTTACATTGAACACATTACATTGTTGAAAACATTACCTTTTCATACCAGCCTATTCAACACATGAGTGGCAGAGTTTTACTGTGTGTGTGTTGCATATGTACTTCTTGCACTTGATGCATGTATATTGCGTCTTTCTGTCCGTCTTGGGTCCACACACTTCGCAGCGTTTCTTTTTGTTGCTGCCGGCCGCAACCTAGAAAGATGAAAAGATCATGAATTTTACTAAAACCTCTGTCTCGCAAGGTATGAGTGTCAAACATATACTGCAACAGCATCACACACTTACCTCAGGCTCTGCAGATGGTGGTTCTGTAGGTTGGGTGGATGGGGCACTGGCATTGTCCTCCTGAATCCTCCTCAAGGTGGCTGCAGAGGCTGAGGTTCTCGGAATATGCTGTCTTCTCAGGATTTGTGGTTTCACCAGTGCCTTTCCAAGTTCCTCGAGAAAGAGGCGCCTCCTCTGGAGCTTCCCCCCGTTCCACTCTGGGTTCAATGCCATCCAGATGACAAAGGCGTTGTACGCCGAGATGTCCAGAATGTCAAAGAAAATCACCAGTGGCCAGCGTAGGGTCCTCCTCTTGCAGCTGTAGGCAGCCACCAGCTTGTCCATGTTGTCCACCCCTCCTTTTGTGGCATTGTAGTCCATGATTATCTCTGGTTTCTGATGCTCCAGGCCACAGATTCTTCCATCCCTGTGCAGTGTACTCATGAGTACCACATTCTTGGTTTTCTTTGGCACATAGGATACCAGGGACGTGTCAGCCGTGTAGACAAACTTGGACGAGTTGACAGGCCTGTTCTTTGTAGGCAGCAATTGAGGAGGGAGCTCAGACCGTTTTTTTCTCATCGTTCCTACCATGGTCAGCTTCCTCTTTAGAAGCTCCTGTCCCAGCTTGTACGATGTAAAAAAATTGTCACATGTGATATTATGTCCACTGAGTCCCTGAGCCATGTCCAGGACAACTCTCATCCCTTGATTTTTCTCAGGGCGTCCTCCATCAGCTTTACCAGTGTATACTTGTAAATTCCAAGCATAAGAGGAAGTCGCATCCCAGGCAGCCCAGATCGTTATACCATACTTGGCAGGTTTCGATGGTATGTACTGTGTGAAGGGGCAGCGGCCCCTAAATGGCATCAGCTGCTCATCAATGGTGACATTAGGCCCAGGGTTGTAAGACAGGGGGAGGCGTCGCACCCACTTGTCCCACACATATTTTTTCTCATAATATAATGCACGAGCGAATACTAACTTAACAACATTTTCAACTGGTTTAATATTGATACAGGTTTACAACTGTATCACTTACAGTAACTTAGTCACTGAAACACTAAATACATCTGCTCCCAGAAACATATACGTCTTTTGCGCATGCTCAGTCACGCTCAGCAGACAGCCAATCGTGTGCGGGCAACAGCACAGCCTCATTTACATCGAGTTGATATATATTCACCGTCCTGAGCTTTTGGAGATATCTTCCGACACCGAAGAATCCAACAGTCATGCCTGATCTCACCGTCAAAGCGCCCAAGAAGGGCTCCAAGAAAGCCGTCTCTAAGACCGTCAGCAAGACCGGCAAGAAGAGGAGAAAGTCCAGGAAGGAGAGCTACGCCATCTACGTGTACAAGGTGATGAAGCAGGTCCACCCCGATACCGGCATCTCCTCCAAGGCCATGGGCATCATGAACTGCTTCGTGAGCGACATCTTTGAGCGCATCGCCGGTGAGGCCTCTCGTCTGGCTCACTACAACAAGCGCTCCACCATCACTTCCAGGGAGATCCAGACCGCTGTCCGCCTGCTGCTGCCCGGCGAGCTGGCGAAGCACGCGGTGTCTGAGGGAACCAAGGCCGTGACCAAGTACACCAGCTCCAAGTAAACCTGCTGGAGACCAACACCACAACGGCTCTTTTAAGAGCCACACACTACTTCTAAAGACCAATTCCTGATGCTGGTGTAATGTTATGATTCACTTTAAGACTAAACACTACATTGTTCCCAAATTGAGTTTTGCTCTCTACCTGTCTCTGAGCAGCTTCACACTGCTAGAGCAGCTTCTCTCTCTCTCCTTATCCTTCTAGACCAGGGGTCGGCAACCTTTACCACTCAGAGCCATTTCGACCTGTTTCCCACAGTAAAGAAAACACTGGGAGCCACAAAACCCTTTAAAATGAAATAACACTGCATATAACGTATTTTTGCCATGTACAAACAAACTGTTGCATTTATGAAATCAATGAACAACTGCAGAGAAAACGAAATTACATTTCTGCATGCAACAAAACATTTTGAGCTCCGAAAAAAGACATTGAAGGTTACTTTCAAGTAAAATATTCAATGTATATTTGATTCCTTCTTGTATTTATGAAAAAAAAACGCTGAACTTAAATTATCCACCGTCAGCAAACCAAAAATGCCGTCCTCTCTGTGTGCCCGCATCCTTTTACTTGTGCGTGCAGTCAGCTGTCAACCTGAAAAATAAAAGGCAATTAAAATATTTATCATACTTGGTTAATGTGATTTCTGCTCCTGAACCTCAGCGCACAGCGTCTGCACATCAGGGCTGTATGCCGTCACCTTCATCTTCACACAGGATCGTAAACTGTCATCTGTGAGGCGTGCGCGATGTTTGCTTTTAATAAAGTTCATGTTGGAGAACACCTGCTCACATACATATGTGGATCCAAAGATCGACAGGACTCCAAGTGCATACTTGTTCATGTTCCACTTCTTGAAGTGATTTTTACTCAGATCAACCTTCCGCATCAGTTCCGAAACGGCTTTTTTTCTCTCATCTCCATCCGGATATTTTTGAGCAAAGGCTGCGTGTTTATTCTGGAAATGTCTTGCGACATTTGACTTTTTGTTGTTTCCTAGTTTCTCATTACATATTAAGCATACTGGTAAACCAGTCTCGTCAGCAGTGAAAGCAAATGAATCTGTCCACGTACCATTGAACGTTCTGTTTTCTTCAGACACTTTTCTCTTCTTAGAATTCTCCATAGTTGTCCTACCTGGGATTTGAAAAGTTCAAGAAATCGCGCGCTGGCGGGTGTCGCACATTGGCGGTTGTGACATAGTAACAGCGTAACAGCAACATAACATTTTTTAACACGTTTTATTTAGATGTTACAAGATCACCTTAATCTTCAAATTTAGAATTACATTTTAAAAACGAACAAAATAAAATAAAATACATTTTAATTAAATACTCATTAATTATTTTCAAAAGCCACAGGGAGCCGCATCAGAGGGATGAAAGAGCCGCATGTGGCTCCGGAGCTGCGGGTTGCCGACCCCTGTTCTAGACCTTTCCGCTGCCTTTGACACAGTGAACCACCAGATCCTTATTTCCTCCCTCCAGGACCTGGGTATCTCAGGCACCGCGCTCTCACTCTTCTCATCCTACCTCACCGACCACACTTACCGGGTAACCTGGAGAGGATCTGTGTCTGAGCCTTGTCCTCTCACTAATGGGGTCCCTCAGGGCTCAGTCCTTGGTCCTCTTCTCTCTGTACACCAACTCTCTCGGCTCTGTCAATTGCTCGCATGGCTTCACCTACCACAGCTATGCTGACGACACCCAATTGATCCTCTCGTTTCCCCAATCTGAAACACAGGTAGCAGCACGAATCTCTGACTGACATCTCTCAGTGGATGTCCGCACACCACCTGAAAATTAACCTGGACAAGACTGAACTTCTCCTTCCAGGAAAAGGCTCTCCCACCCACGACCTGACTTAACGTTAACAACTCAGTGTTGGCTCCGACTGCCAGGAACCTCGGTGTGACACTCGACAGTCAACTCTCCCTGACTGCCAACATTACCACAATAACACACTCCTGTAGGTACATGCTGTACAACATCAGGAGAATACGACCTCTTCTCACTCAGAAGGCGGCACAGGTCCTGGTCCAGGCTCTGGTCATCTCACGGCTAGACTACTGTAACTCCCTCCTGGCAGATCTAAATAAAGGAGACAGCAAAAGTTGAATTTTCAGGTTTGCCTAGAAAAAACACTTTCAGGATGATTATCTCTTGGAAAAACCAGAGATCAGTCTCTAAAGTAAAGCAGATCAAAGTTAGAGGTTTTAGTACAGATAAATTAGGCGAAATGGGCATTTGGATAAATACATCAGTCTTTGTTGATTAGAAGAAAAATTATTTTTTTCAACAAAAAAAGCCAAAGATAAACAAGCTATTCATGTTGCTGTGTTCTTTGGCTCATATCTCGGTGCAGAAGTATTTTCTGAAGATGTTTAGAATCTGTGTTAAATCCTCTTGCACCGAGCTACGGGTTGCTAGTTCCAAAAATGTGCAGAGTGGGCTGACTCCTGACAAAATGTTTATATTTTCACAATTCAAGTTGATGTTGGAAATGGCTTAGTGATTATTGAAAACCAAGTTAGTGTTTAATTTGGTCTATTAAATCAAGGTAAGCAGTGTAACAATCTCTGAAACAGACTATATACACACACACACACAATACAGTAACTGACTACAATGAGGTGTTAATTCATTGTAGTTAATCTCACCAAAAAAAACAATGGAATAATTACTTTGTTCATTTCCACCATATTCATCTTCTGAAACAGGTAAACAGGTAATTTGAAATGTAATTGAAACATAAACATTCTCTTAATATAACAACGAAATGCCTTGTAAGCAATTACAAAAAGTTAAGAAAATTAGCTCTTTAAGTTGTAAGTGTGTGGCCCTTAAAAGGACCTTTGGTTGTTTGATGCTAGTCAGAGTTTAACCCCCGAATCCGTAGAGAGTGCGTCCCTGTCTCTTCAGAGCATACACCACATCCATGGCGGTCACCGTCTTCCTCTTGGCGTGCTCGGTGTAGGTGACGGCATCACGGATCACGTTCTCCAGGAAGACCTTCAGCACTCCGCGGGTCTCCTCGTAGATCAGACCGGAGATACGCTTCACTCCACCGCGGCGAGCCAGACGGCGGATAGCGGGCTTGGTGATTCCCTGGATGTTATCACGGAGGACTTTGCGGTGACGCTTAGCGCCTCCTTTACCGAGTCCTTTTCCTCCTTTGCCTCTTCCGCTCATCTTCACTGGTCAAAGTGTTTCAACGAAGTGAAGAACAACGAGGAGTTCACACATATTTATATCCTGACTGAGGACGTGATAGAAGACACGAGGCTGTTCTTCTTCGTGGGTTACTTTGGTAGCACTTAAATGGCTCTTACTGATGGCACTTTGTACTTTATTGAAGAAATTGTACTTGCTTGATTATTGTTGTTCTGAGTTTGGACTTATGGTTTAATGCACTTATTGTAAGTCACTTTGGATAAAAGCGTCAGCTAAATGACATGTAATGTAATGTAATAGGCTTTCATGAAGGTTGATGATGAGACTCTTTGGTGCTTTAGCGCCACCTGCTGATCAACAACATTAATCAGGGACATATTAGGCTCGTTCGTTAGAGCTGCGCCTCGCCAGGAATCCAGACGAGAGCAGGCGGCCGCTGCAGGGGGCGTGGCCAAAAATCTGCGATCAGGTCAGACAGTTTTCAGCTGCTTTCAAAGAACACACCGGAGGTCAGTGTTCAGGAAGTCACAACAACAGTTGTTAGGTCTAGTTTACAGACCAATATTTGATAACTGTGGCTGAAGAAATAGCGTTTGCATTCTTGATCGCCGATGAAATTGAGGCAGAAGAGATCCCTCTACTTATGTCGTATACTAACAAGAGTAGTAGTTTTCAGCAGCTGAAGTTTTAGTAGTGGTTGTAGTAGAAGTATCAGTGGTTCCAAGAAGTAGCAGCAGTAGTATCAAAAAACTGAATCATACAGTAACAGTTGAAGATTGTGTCTACATTTAATAGTAGCCTAGAGAACCCCCTGAATGACTTTGAGAGGGTGAGACATACGCTGAAACAAACCATGTTGCTCTTCCAATGCATTAACATGTTATTGTATTGATGTAATCACTATGATTGGTACTTAAAATGTGTTCAGTGTCTGAAATGTGTTGAAATGTGTCTGGAGATGAAGTTCACTTCACCGCATTCCAGCAAATACATTTAACAGAACTAATAATCTTAACGGGCATATTAAATAAGGTTTAGGATATCTAATATGTAATCTCACAAATGGACCAAATGCATTTCCAATCTGTTGAGGTCACACAAATGGGATTTTCCAAAATAAAATAAATCTACTTTTCACAGTGGTCTAAATGTTGATATCTTTTTATTTATTTAACTGTTATTTTTGGAATTGAGGACAAAAGATTGCCCATATTGTAGTTGTTGGATGTCGTATTTATTTACACATTATTTATATAAATACATATATGTGAAGATATTTGTCATTTCTCTATACATTATTTATTTACAGATGCTAAATAAATAACCTTATACATTATTATTATTATAATTAACACCCACATCTTTGCCCACATCAAAACTTGAATTTTCAGGTTCAAATCTTTTTTTCAAACGAAGAAAACTATTGCATGGATTTAGTTCCATACACCTCGCTCTTGTGACAGTATCGTTGACCACGTGTGCATGACGTCAGAGCAAGTCGGAAGCAAGTCGGCACAAATCTAACCAGCATGCATTGCGCGCCGATCGCCGACGATTGAATCTGCGCAGAACTGACTCATCTAGAACAAGCCTATTGTCTCCCACTGCTTGTTGACAAGCTGACCAGTTTTGTACTCAAACATTTATTTTATAATTACTTTAGTACAATGTCGAGGACAATCACGACGTGACTCTATGTAGAGAAATCAGCAGATATCGATTTAATAATCGGTATCTCATATAGTCTGAGTCTTTGTTTTCTCCACTGTCTCTCTCATTGTATTTATTTATATATATTCATCTTGTAATTAATCATAAAGTGGGGAAGCATTTACATAATGTGGCTTAGCTTAATTTCTGGTCTGTGGGTTCCAATTTAAAAAAAAAATATGAAAATCAAACCGGAGTCATAAACACATTATATGTTTCACACCTGACTCGTGGTTAGATAAAAGTCTTTGTTTTCTCCACTGTCTCTCTCACCGTATTTATTTATATATATTCATCTTGCAATTAATCAGTAGCACTCACACAGTGTCATTCCTATCTTCTCAAGGTTTTTAACCGAGAGATTTTCTCACATTTATATAAATGCCTGTTTTTATAGCTGAGGCTTATCAGTTTCACAAACTGATAAGAGCCTCGGAAATATTGACATACCATTTGATGCAATTCTGTGTGGCAACATTAACTGTAAGAACCAAAACCACAATAGTGATCTATGTGTAATGTATGATAACATTGTGAATTGTCTAAATAATGTTAGTAAATCATTTTGCAAAAAAAGGGCTAAACAACATAATTTTAGACCAGGATGGAATGAATATGTATCTGAACTCCATATAGAGGCTAAAGAAGCTTTTAATAACTGGGTTTTATCAGGAAAAGCAAGGCATGGTCCAGAGTGTGAACATAAGAAACAAGCAAATGCTAAATTTAAATATGCTGTGCGCTTCATTAAAAGAAATGAACAAGCCATGAGGGCAAACTCCATGGCCAAAAAGTTTCAACAGAACAATGTCTATGAATTCTGGAGAGAAGTTAAGGTTGCCAATAACATTAAGATGCCACTGCCATCCAATATTGATGGGGCTATTGGTTCGGACAGTATTGCAGATCTGTGGAGTAAACATTATAGGGATATTTTCAACAGTGTTAAGAGTGACACATTTAATATTGGTGATGTTCCCAATGATGCTGGTGTGTGTATTAGACCTGATGAAGTGTTGTATGCCATTGAAAAGTTAGCATTGAACAAAGCATGTGGCCTTGACCAAATAACAGCAGAACAGCTGAGGCATGCTAGCAACAGAATGTCAGTGTTACTCGCTCTGTGTTTCTCTGGATTGTTAAGTACTTCCTGACTCGATGCTCACTGTTCTGTTAGTGCCAGTAATCAAAAATAAAACCGGCAAAATATCCAGCATTGAAAATTACCGACCAATTGCTCTGGCCAGTATAATTTCTAAAGTATTAGAACGAATCCTCTTAGATAGGCTTCAAGATTTCATCACCACTGATAATCAATTTGGTTTTAAAAGTAAACATAGCACAGACTTATGTATATATGCACTGAAAGAAGTTGTTAGTAAGTACAGGAGACACAACACCACAATATGTATGTGTTTCCTAGATGCATCTAAAGCTTTTGATCGAATTAATCATTCCAAATTGTTTATCAAATTGCAAGAGCGAGGGGTCCCTCCATATTTGATTAGAATTTTGCACTTTTGGTATTCACGTCAAACCATGCGAGCTAGATGGGGTAAGAGTGTATCTGCACCCTTCCTAGTGACCAATGGGGTCCGACAAGGTGGAATACTGTCACCTGCTCTTTTTAATCTATATATGGACGACCTTTCTAAAGAGTTAAAAGAGTGTAAGACAGGATGTATGGTGGGGGAAAGTCTTATTAACCATCTGATCTACGCTGACAACTTAGTGGTCCTGTCCCCTTACAGCGCTGGTTTACAACAATTGCTGTCTGCTCAAGATATGGGGTGCACTATGATATCAAGTTCAACTCTAAAAAGAGTGTTATCATGATAGCTAAAAACAAGGAGGATCAGAAGCTACATTTTCTTTCCTTTTTTTTGGGAGACCAGGAGCTAAATGTGGTGCAGAAAGTCAGATATTTGGCTCACATCATCAGGAACGACCTCAGTGATGATGACGATGTGCAGCGGCAGTGTTGCAAACTTTATGCCCAAGCCAACATGCTGGCACGTACATTTCATATGTGTACAGAAGATGTTAAAACTGCTCTCTTCAGAGCCTACTGTACTCCTCTCTATACAGCCCACCTGTGGTGCAGTTATAGTAAAGTGAAAATGAAAAAGATTCAGGTGGCATTTAATGATGCTTTCAGAATCTTGCTCAAGCTTCCCAGATGGACAAGTGCAAGTCAGATGTTTGTGACTCGTAATGTTCCCACTTTCCATGCTGTGTTGAGGAATTTTATATACAAATTTAAATGTCGATTAAATGACTCAGAACATGTAATCATAAAAGTCTTAACTGAGCCAACACAGAGTGATACAAGGTATTTTTCCCGTTTCTGGAAACATTGGAACAAGTGTTTGTATGTTTTTAAACTACAAGTGACTTTTTAACTGCAGTAATTGTACCTATGTCCCTGTATTGTATTGTATTGTATTTTATATATTGTTGTTGTATTTGTGTATTTGTGTTTATTGCTTTATGGACCCATGAGTCTGGAATAAAAGAATATGTATATATATATATATATATATATATATATATATATATATATATATATATAGAACATTTAAGTAGGATTTCTATGTGTATACTGACAGTTAATTGTCTAAGTAAAACACTTGATACCAGCTTGTTTTACAGTTTTTCTCAATTGCTAAGACACATTTCTTGAAGCGGTCACCCGTTTTCTCAAAACTGTAAACACAAAACCTCATCTTCGAGCACTATTTACAAAACCTCTGAATCCTCTTGCAAATGAAACTTTCGCCTCAAAACAGATTTACCTGTGCTCAAAATCAAACACTGCTCTCAAATCGTAAACAAAGTGATCAAAATAATATACACTATCAAGCAATCAGTAAACAATACACCAATAAATAGAAAACACATTGTTCAAAACATATAGTTCTCAGGGAGAAGTTGATTTTTAATCTCAAAACAAATTTCATATGAACGAAAACATGTTATTTTAAAGTAGCTCAAAATTGATTAGAAATTACTACTGTGCTTTGCTCTTTGCAATTTCTTTTGTTCTTCCTCCTCCTAGTACCCCTATTGTTACAGTACTGTACCCTGCATCTCACAAACGTGTCCTTTGTCTCTGTGATACTGTAATTCTTGTTCTTTGTTGATATGAACCTGCAACCGGTCAAAATCTATTGAGCAGTCAGTACTGTTACTGTAACAAATAGAAAGCACGATGTTCAAGGCCATACAATTTATTTATTGTACATTATACAGCCTACAATGCACTGTAGGCCTACTACAGTAGTATACAATACTACAGTAAAAGGGACAAAAATCAAAGGAGTTAACATGTCATCAATGTGCTTCTTCTTGTCTTTGGGCTGGTCAGGCCAGAGCACTTATATTGGTCGTGTCACATCATTTGATACAAGTTACTAAATCAATTTTGAGTGATTGTGTTGAATCAATGACATGTTTTCTCTATTTGTATTTGACTGTTGCCACTTGTGTTTACCGGTATGGATGACATGTGCATTAGAGTGCAGAATGTGTTTAGAGTTTTGCTGAAAAGTCTAAGTGAGATTTGCAAATTGTGTTTTAACATGTGAAATAGTTTAAGGTATTGACAACAGACTGCACAATTAGCTAAATGAGTTCAGGCAACTGAGAACTTTGTTCAGCCAATGGGTTTTAGTGTTTTAGCAATGGAGAAAAACTGTATTATCGTTTCACGTAACCGTAATTCCCGCACCTTGTTGACGTCATCACAACAATACAGTTACCTGACCAGGAAGTAGTCAATATACTACAATTTGCATTCCCTAAAAACATGGCACGTTTTTTTTCTGTCTTTATGCTTGTTGACAGTGTTTTCTGATTAAAAGAGTGAGATATTAAACATTTCCTCTGTCACAAACAACCATTTTAATCATGTCAACAAAATGAAACAATAATTTGACTCTGGCTTTATCCAATGTTGAGATTTATTTTGTGGGATGTATGACATGATATTGCCTCATTTGCATGTTTAAACATACGTTTTCATCCAAGTAATCCGTTGGAAGTCTGTTAGTTACTTTATATGTTTTTATTTCCGACGCATTGAGCAACACAAGGTGTTCCCCTTTCACCTGCTCGTGATCTGAGCCGCGCGGAGTTGAAATCCCTCCACAAACACTGGCTTTGTGTTGCATTGTGTGGAAGTCCGACACCACCCGACATGCAGGCTGTGGTCCAAGTGGAGAGGCGGCCACCTCTGTACAGACAAAACGTTGTTATATAATGCATGGAAACAGTAGGAGCCTGTTGAGTAGCCTTCCCCTTTATAAGGAGTGTTTTTCGTCTATAGCCCCTTCCTTCCCCCTATAGCATTGAGTCCAGACCGCACACCAACAAGCAAGCAGCGATACTGAGGTGAGATATATGCTTTATTTTCGGGTTCACAAGACAACACTTGGGAGGGTGAAGACCAATTCATTCGTTTCGCCACTAACTTCTCCGTGAAAGAGCAGCCCGATGCGGGATGCCTCCATTTTCTGCAGGAGGCATCCGTTGTTTTTGTGGATGAGTCTGGGCATGCGCAGCTCGTAAAAGTCCTGCATTTCAAATGTGACTTGACTAATATGCTTTTGCGCACTTAATACTGTGGAACATTTACAGTATTCAAAGTAAAAGGAATCTCAATGCGGGCCAAAAAAAGACACGCTGTTGATGTCGGTCGTTAGATTGATTCTTTCTCATGCAGTCCAGATATAAAAATAATCTACCAAATAAATTCATTAAAAGAAGTTGGGAATATACAATGCATGAAACATTTATTTAAAAAAACGTATTTTATAGGCTCTTCATATGTGTTGTATGCAAAAATCGAAGTGGAGTAAAAGTATGAAGTGGCATGAAAGAAAAAGACGTCTGATTTTTAGGTATTTTAATAAATGCACTTGGTCACGTTCCACCGCTGACTGTAACTGATCAACTTTCTTCAGCTCTATTGGCAAGAAGCCACGACAATAAGTTAGCTTTGCAGCACACCATGGAACTAATTTAGCAACATAAATTGTTATATTAGTGGACAATTCATACCAAAGCCTGGCAGAACTTATGCGTCTCAAAGTGTGTGACCTGTTTCTGTTTGATGTTCCCACTCACCTTTTTCATACAGGTGAGCAAAGTACAACCAGAGGTGGCCTCACTAAGAACTGAGCTACACTCGGAGAGCAAGCCAATCAGCTCTTCTCTTCAGTCCATTCCACCATGTTTGTGTCAATCATCCTGCTGTTGATCTGCGTCGTCTTCATCATCATTCAACTCAAATCCCGGAGGCCCAAGAACTTTCCACCAGGACCCACCGTCCTGCCGATACTGGGGAACCTTTTGGAGCTGAGCCTAGAGAACCCCCTGAATGACTTTGAGAGGGTGAGACATACGCTGAAACAAACCATGTTGCTCTTCCAATGCATTAACATGTTATTGTATTGATGTAATCACTATGATTGGTACTTAAAATGTGTCCAAAATGTTTCAATACACATGTGGCAGCTCTGCTGCCTTCCCCGATAGTAATAGATGTAAAAGTAGCTGGACCACTGCACTTTGAGACTATGAATGACACCTGTCGGCTGCAAGTGTAAAATACAAACATGTGCACTAAAATCTTTGCACTGAAAGACGTGCTTCTGGGGTAACGTGTAATCGCAACAGGCGAATACGGACATATTGTCTGTGCAGAGCTGACTGCCTGTGTACTTAACTACTGGACCGTAGCCAACCAGTGGCCATTGCCCAGTGTCTAACCTCCACACAATAAAATACTCGCAAGGAGATTGTGAGATTTCTGCAGCATTAGTTTATGATGTTCTTTAGAAATTAAATTTCTTCATCTTAATCTGTTTTACTGACAGAGTCTGCTCAGGTGTGTCTATTATTTTTTTCACGCTGCTAGCCGAATTTCTAATTGGGCAAACTTGTTTTTTTGTGATTAAATTGAATTGAAGTAATATCCATCTGAAGTTAAATGAGATATATAAACAAATCTCATTTAAAACACTGACATGTTATCTGTTTCTCTCCCAGCTGAGGAAGACTTATGGAAATGTCTACAGCATATTTCTCGGTCCCAAACCAGCAGTAGTCATCAATGGGATGAAGACCATTAAGGAGGCTTTAGTGACCAAGGGCGTTGATTTTGCTGGAAGACCCCAAGACCTGCTCGTCAATGACAGCACACAGAGGAAAGGTAGGACGGACAGGATGTTAAGAAGTGAATGTATCTTCTCTTTTCTCTTTTTTTTTAAGTATACTGACATTCTGCACTTCATATGTCAGCAGTAGGTCTCTGTACATGCATATAGGGATGGGACAGTTATCAGCATGACCTTATATGGTGTTAAAATAATGCTGCAGTTAATGTTTGTATTGACATTATTATCGCAGTGAATGGAAATGTGTGGCCTCTCCACAGGCGCGTGTTGTAGCATGATTGGAAATGAGAATAGGGGAGAAGCATTTGTATGTTGACTGGCTCATAGGGGCACAGCAATTGAGCAATATAACTAGGAGTGGAACCACAAAGTGCTATAAATGCAATCAATATAACCTGAAAATCAGATCAAAATCATGCTCGTAATCGGTGAAAAAGGAGGTTAAAACGGGGCTGATATGGTCTTGCCTTCTAGATTTTGTTTAAAGCTGAGCAGCTGTGTTTTGTTTGGCAACGCCTCTTATTTCAAAAGGAGGGGAACAAACAGTATACTATTCAGTTCGCCAGAGAGAAGGAGGTAGGGCTGGAGCTTACTTATCTTCTCCCTTTATCAACTAACCAGGCAGTTAATCATCCATCAAACTTGTCTGCACTCGTCCTATCTTTTAGAAAAGCAGCACATTCACATGTTAGGCGTCTCTATAGATTATTCTTTTTGAAAAAAAACATGCTGCTCCTCTTTTCTTCTCTTAAAAGTGTGACTTCATTCAATACCTTTGGCAGGGGAAGCACTTTCCTTGCAACATTCAAAATCGGTCCAACTACCTTGATGCCACAACTTTTGCTAAGTTTCTATTGCTATTATTTATCAATAATTCCAGACAAAACATACAAACAATGTGTAGGTATCCATTTCTGACCGATTTTTAAATTGTATTTGTTGTAAGGCTAATAATGGTGAGGACGACTCGTTGTTAAAATGTAATACTTTGTGTTGACATTGAACTTTAATCTTTGGCAAATGAGTGACAAGCAAGACACTCTAGTATCGTATATATTGTGATGTCTTGAGAAGTCGGTATCGTCTTGTGAGACGTGGGCGCACAAATCAGGATGACAAGCAGTGGTTTCTAACTCAAAATTCTGTATTTAGAAAAGGATAAACTTAACTCCAGCAGAAAAGCCACTACCCAAAACAAACACGTATTCTTCAGTTTTCTTCTGGTTGATTGTCTTTAACATAACATAAAACCCTCTCGTTCATCTCCTCTGCTCCTCTCCTTTGTTCTCCCTCATATTCAATTCAATTCAATTCAATTCAGTTTATTTTGTATAGCCCAATATCACAAATTACAAATTTGCCTCAGAGGGCTTTACAATCTGTACACATACGACATCCCTGTCCCAGGACCTCACATCGGATCAGGAAAAACTCCCCAAAAATAACCTTTGACAGGGAAAAAAGGGAAGAAACCTTCAGGAGAGCAACAGAGGAGGATCCCTCTCCCCGGATGGACAGAAGCAATAGATGTCATGTGTACAGAATGAACAGCATTTACAAAGTTACATAAACACATTACATGAATATGACAATGTATGAATGGAACTCCAATCCATGAAACAGAAGGAGGTAGAGAGGAGGGGGGGCGGGGCGCATCAGCAGGGCCGACGCGGGAGGCCGGTTCACCAGGCATCAGACACCTCCAGGTCCAATGGACCCTATGAGACGTGAAGTCACAAAGAATCCGGGGAGGAAGCAGAATTAATAAGGTGCAATGGAGAGATGTAAATTCATCCATAAGGAGAGAGAGAAGAGGAGATAGGTGCTCAGTGTATCCTAAAACATCCCCCAGCAGCCTATAAGCCTATAGCAGCATATCAAGGGGCTGGACCAGGGCAAACCTGATTCAGCCCTAACTATAAGCACTATTAAACAGGAAAGTCTTAAGTCTATTCTTGAATGAGGTGACTGTGTCTGCCTCCCGGACTGAAAGTGGAAGCTGGTTCCATAAAAGAGGAGCTTGATAACTGAAGGCTCTTGCTCCCATCCTACTTTTTAGGACTCTAGGAACCACAAGTAGCCCCGCATTTAGTGAGCGCAGCTCTCTAGTGGGGCAATATGGTACTACAAGCTCCTTAAGATATGATGGTGCATCACCAATCAAGGCTTTGTATTTAATGATATCAGTCCTCCCAGGGTAATCAGCCCGCTCTCTTTCAGCTGGGCAGTTCATTACCCAGCTGTCATGATGGGTTGTAGTCTCTGATATATATATATATATATATATATATATATATATATATATATATGTGTGTGTGTGTATATAATATAGTAAGTAAGAAAATACCAAAGTGGTGTTATACTTTGGAAGAACCATCCATCTGCTCAAGATTAGTTCAAAAAGTTTATAGATCATTGAAAAATTGAGACCACTGACTGTAATGAACGGTAAACATCAATGCCAATTGGAAATAAATGAAGAAGCAACATTAAAGTACTGAGGAGAGTAAATAATAAAACAAGCTGGAAAGTAGAGCTCTGAAAAAACGCTGCTAATCATAGTGGACGGGGATATCCGAGACATTTCAATTTTAACAGTTTGCTTTTGTGCCACTTCGCCTGTTATAGGAGTGATTCTGGCCGATTACGGCCCGAGTTGGAAGGAGCAACGTCGCTTTGCTCTGATGACTTTGAGGAACTTTGGTATGGGGAAAGATAGCATGGAGGAGAGGATTCATGAAGAGATCAAATACACCATGGACACGCTGGAGAAGAGCATTGGTATGTTATCTGTGGGCCCACAGTCCTCCTATGGCTGGCAGGGTTCAATCACTGACGTCTGAGCAGCACAAAATACTCCACTAATACTCTATTATTTGATAATGTTACAATGTGGATCTTGATAACAAATTTCAATTAATGTTGAACGTTGAGTTTTGCTTGTTCATTGAGAGTTTTATGCTCTTGTTTGCATTCTTGCACAATACTGTGTTGTACGTTAGTCAACATTATTTATTTTACAGGTCAATCTATAAGTCCTCGAATTATGTTTCATAATGCGGCCTCCAACATCATCTGCCAGGTTCTCTTCGGCATACGCTACGAGTATGATGATGAGGTCATCAAAGTGATTGTTCAATGCTTTACTGAGAATGCCAAGATAGCCAATGGACCATGGGCTATGGTGAGTCAAAGGCATGTTTCTGCTTTTAAACCAGACCTCAGCTAAGCCAGGCTCAGTTTTAGGGTCAGTAGTGCTCAGAGCTAACGTTAGCAGGCCGACACGCTGATAGTTAGCAGGTATATTGTTTACCACAGGCACCATCTTAGTTTAGCATGTTAGCATGCTAGCATTTGTCAATTGGCACCAATCAAAATGCTCCACCTGGGGCTAATGGGAATGTCACTAGCAGGGCTGCCAACTGTCATGCATCGACCGCGAGAGTTACCCAATTGGCACTGTTCACACGCTTTAAAGACACACGTCATTGTGGCTTTAAAGCGTGTGATGACATATGATCTAGGGTTTCTTTTAAACCGGCAACAAGCTTTATTTTCTTCCAAAAGCCGATTCATACCTCAGGAAATGACGTTGTGGCCAGATAGCAGTCCAGTGTGCCCTGCCCAGTGCGTCTGGAACATCCCAAACGCACTTTTGGCTCAGCTGTGGCGCATTTGCCTTGGTTCCGAGGTGGTATCAGGGACACATTATAATGAGCACTATCCCCGTCATGACGCTCCTCTTTGCTGTGCAGAATAAACTGTGTATAATAATTAAACAGGTGCAGGGGGAACAGATGCCTTTCAAGAGTCACCAGAGTAAAGGAGAGGCCCTCAGTATATGACTGTCATGACAGACAGAGCTTTTTTTCTGCTATAGCTGGCATTAATGCCATAAACGCTTGTAGAAAAATCTGGTTTTAAAGTTACTGTTGCTGTCGTAATTACACATTTTGCCATACAAATTTATTATTGCAATGTTAATGGTATAACAGCATGTCATGTCAGGATTTCATTTCATCAAAAAGAAATTATGGAAAAGCATCATAAATCATCAGGCAGTTAGCATTCAAACACATTTAACTGGGAAAAGGAGCTTTGCTGACTTTTCTACATTTAGCAGGATGTTACATTTTAAGGATGTTTACACAAGATTTCTTTTCAGTTAGGTGATTAATCAGCATTATTTAGGCTCCGATATCTGAAGTTTGGCAAGTATGCTGATCAACCGTATTCCTAATTTTTATATACACACCTTCAGTCTAACTTTACCAAACATACTCACCTTGCCTCAGATATTTAGGAGCTATTTATCTAGTTAAGCACAGAATGTTAGCCTATATGTAAAGTTAAAACTATTTGTTCAGAGTAATTCATGCCAGGATGCAGAATCCTGCGCGGTTGGTTTTAAATAAACTACATATACATTCTTTTTTTAAACAGCTTTATGACTCTTTTCCCATGATTCGAAGCCTGCCGCTGCCCTTCAGAAAGGCCTTTAAGAATGTTGAGGTATGTTGATATCTATCTAAGTATATACAAAATAATGGTCCTCTCACCTCACGTCAAATATGTATACAGAATCAACCAAAACATGTGCATTGTGTCAATGAAGCAAATTCTGAATGTTGACTTGAATGTTTTCCAGACTTGTCAGAAACTTGCGATTTCTTGGATGAATGAGCACAAGCAGACAAGAGTCCCTGGAGAGCCACGAGATTTTGTTGACTGTTATCTGGATCGGATGGATAAGGTGAATCCCAGAACACAGAAAAGTGAACTGAATTATAAATAAATGACATTAAATGAAAGACATTTACATTTGCATCGTAATCTTTTAACTGACTCCAGATATCTTTCTGTTCTAAAACGATCATTCTCTTCTCTTTAGGCAGGTGATGATCAGTCTTCCTTTTCAGAAGCACAGCTGACGATGTACATCCTAGATCTTCACTTTGCTGGGACTGACACTACTTCCAACACCCTGCTTACTGGTTTCCTCTACCTTATGAACTACCCACACATACAAGGTATGCACCTGATGGCTCCATAGTTCTACCGTTGTCTTGCTATCTAAGAATTGTATCTCTACATCTCTCAATGTTTCATGCAGGAATACTTTCTTTCAAAGTTTCAGGGAGCCATATCAAAACACCTTTATTTATGTTATTGGTTGTGGAAATCGACCGATAAATCATTGTTGGATCTTTAAACTGTCAAATAGGAATGTCTGTATTGTTCTGGCTAAAGCAGAGACAACTACTTTCAGTGAGCACACATTTTGTCAATTTATGAAACTAACCTTATTCAGCTTCACCTGATAAAATGAACTGAAGACTGTCATTTCCACCTGTGAAATCAACTTTTGCTGGCAAAAAATGAATGAGAGCACTGGTCTGGGACACCACACATTAGAATTAATTTACTTCCACCCTTGCATAGGTTTACCTTTCATCCACTCTCAATCATATTGTTCCTCGTGTTTGTCTTCACATTTCAATTGTATTGCAAAGTATTATTGTTATCTTTACTGTTTCTCTCAGAGCGTTGTCAGCAGGAGATAGACGAGGTGTTGGATGGGAAGGATCAGGCCAGTGCTGAGGACCGAAACAGCATGCCCTACATGCAGGTAAATCATCACTTTTTTCATAATTTCACTTTTATTTGATGTGTACACACGGGTCTGGGTAGCCCATTTATAGAGCATACACAGTTGGGGGCCATGCACAAAATTGTTCAAATTTAAACAATAAATCTGGTGAGTGAATCTGTTTTAATTGTAATCATTTCTTTTGAAAGGCCTCCATCGTAATCTTTTGTCAGTATATTGCGGGCTGGTTCCCATATTGCTGCTTTGGTTTTGTGGCTGAGCTTGTTTTGCATTGTTTTTCATGTAGGCCCCATTTAGATAAAGTATGGGAACATGATATTTCAATCTTTCTTCATCCAGGCCGTGATCCATGAAGTGCAGAGGGTAGCCAACACTGTTCCACTCAGTGTCTTCCACTGTACGACTAAAGACACAGAGCTCATGGGATATTCCATCCCCAAGGTACGACGCAACTGGCCTTACCTATACTGTCAATATTGTCAACATTCCCTGTTTTCTGCAGGGAATGTGACTTATCCGCGAATTATAATTGACATTTGATTTGACTGAGTTTGAGAAATGTAGATTACAGATTATTTAAGTATGGTACAAACATTATGGTGATGTTAGCCTCAGTATTTGACCTGGGTAGTTTAAGCAAATCTTAAGCTCCTAAAAATGTTCTCATCATTCCTCTTTGCCCGTTCCTTTATTGCTTCATTTTTTCAACAGGGTACGCTGATCATCCCTAATCTTTCCTCGGTGCTGAATGAGGAGGGACAATGGAAATTCCCAAATGAATTCAACCCTGAAAACTTCCTCAATGACCAGGGAGAGTTTGTCAAACCAGAGGCCTTCATGCCTTTCTCTGCAGGTATGTGCCAATTCTAGTCAAGTTAATTGCCTCATAAGGAACAAGAGGAGCTCAACGTAATCTAGGTAGTCCCGATGCAGTCTTGGCCTAAAGCAGCATAACTAGGTGCTGGTCGAAGGCAGACCTGAGCCAACCCTAGCTGTAAGCGTTATTAAAGAGGAAAGTCTGAAGGCTACTCTAAAATGTGGAGATAGTGTCTACTTCCTGGACTGAAACTGGAAGCTGGTTCCACCCCAGTGGAGCTTTTATTGCTGAAGTTCTATGGCTCTCATTCTACTTTTTGAGACTCTAGTAGATTCTAGTAGAAAAGAGGGTGGGTTAAATCAAACTCTTGTAGATGACTATGAGGTCTTTTCTTATGTCTTAGGTCCTCGTATGTGTCTCGGAGAGGGTCTGGCTCGTATGGAGCTCTTCCTCATCATGGTGACGCTGCTGAGGAAGTTTAAGTTCCTCTGGCCTGAGGATGCAGGAGAGCCAGACTTCACTCCAGTCTATGGGGTCACTCTGACTCCCAAACCTTATCGCATGAAACTCCAACTTCGGGAAACAAATTAATGGATGACCAACGAGCCAACAACATGTTGAGCTTCCTATCATGCAGCCTTCACTGTTAGCATTGCGGCCACTAAACTAACTATAACCTCAGTTACCTTCACTTTAGCAGTCAATAAAACGTGCACTTTTTTCAATAGCATCACCTGCTAATGCCATGAGCTTAAACAAGTTGATCAATGGAACGCATTGCCAACATTGGCACGCTGTTTTTCTGACCAGATCTAGACTGTGGGTATAAGCCTCCACTTCCACCATCTGCTCCACCTTCCACCAAGGGCACTGTCGCTGCATCCTGGGCTTAACCAAGAACACTTTAATTGGTTTAAAGAAATTGTCTCTTCTTCTGTACCAGAATGATAATGCATGGAGCTGGACCTTTCTTTAGCGCTGACACAGCACTGTGGGAATTGGTATGCTCATGCAATGACTATCATCTTGTTTTTAATAGTGATTGACACTTCAGCAGCTTTATGCTGAGATTGCTGTTTCCAGCTGTATCCCCATCCATTTGGTGGTTTATTACCTCAATGGGTAGCATGTCTAGTGGTAATTCCAACGCCCTGTCCATCCCTGGTATCTTTATCGGTATGCTTCTTAAGCCTCTAACAACTTCTTTGTCCCGTTCAAAGTGCCTTTGACAACAAACCTTTGTATGAACCTGTCCAAGCACGTCCTCTTTTCTGTCCGTTTTTCCTAACAATTATGCCAATTTTATGAGTTTAAATAAAGAATAAACTGCAATAGTAACAATTTTAGTCTTCCCAACTTGATTGTGGTCCAAACTCCATCTTGAGAGCGTTGGTTATATAGTTTTACTATGGGGCTGTTCTAATGCATTGCCTTATGTTGCACAAGTCCAATGGTACTATTAGTTTATTTTAAACCATTACACCATTACATATGTTGTAGCCAACCACAAAGTTTGGCAATATGTGCAATAGTTTTTGTCTTCTTCTTGGTGTTTTGTCTTTCTTTACAAGTCAATAGAAGAGACTACAATTATGCTGATGTAACCATAGATTATACAAAGTAAGTATGTATGGCAAAAGTGTGTTAAAAGTAGTATTTTATTCTGCCTTGTGTCTATCCACCGTTATGGTATGGACAGTTAGAATGGTTTGTCTTAGTAACACAATATATTTAGATTCCTCTGACCATTTAAATTGGGAAAAGACAAGACAACAGGTAGTTAATGGCTGCCTCAAGTGGACAGAATTGGGTAATGTGTTTAACATTCAATGTGAGTTTGAACACTAAAAACACATTCTGTACATATTTAGATGTATATAACATAAATATATTTGTTGTTACACAATAAGGTCGAGGAGAAGGCATCCATCCCTCTCTGTCTGAAGTTCAGGGCCTCAATTTGGCCTCTCAAGGGCAGTTTGTATAATGTTGCTCCACAAGCGTTAGAAAACCCTATAGTTGTTGTTTTCTGTCTGCGATTCTTTTATGGTAATTTTGTTATTTTGGTTCTTTTTGTGGGTTTGTCTTTTTGTAGTTGTTTTGTTTGTCTTCATGGTCGTTTTGTTTCTTTCTGTAGTCGTGTCTCAAAAGCTGCACAGAACTAGAGAGTTCTCTTCAGGTTTAACATTAAAGAAATCCATATGTTTTGCCATATACAATTTGAAATGTGAAAAAAGATCTACTGAAGCAGATTAAGAGAGAGACCATGCACGCTTGCCGTGGAGTTGTTATAGAGGTTCTATTTGTATAGTATATTTACCTGAAATGCTTTAGCTTGAGAGTGGGGGTTTCTTTTCTAACAGTATCTTCAGTTTAATCACATCTTGTAGTACTGAGAATTAAGGCACGACCAGTGAGGAATATTTGGCACTAATGTTTGAATTGCTTTTTCTGCTGCATCAGTGATGACTGTGATTTGACTCTTATCTCTTGGTTGGTTGCAGTTTTTAGGTTAAATCAGTGCATTTAACACTGCAGGCCACGTGACTGTGCAAAGGTTGTTTGCATTTGTAAAGCAAACAAAGTTGCAGAGAAGGAATAAAAAGGAGTGTGCAACTGATCGGGATGACTACTTCACCATGTTGGCATCCGCGGTTCTACTCTTGGCAGCTGTTTTGCTCTTCCAGCTCCTCTTTCCAACCCAAAGGCCCAACAATTTCCCACCAGGCCCTCGACCAATCCCCATCTTTGGAAATGTGCTGCAGCTCAATCTGGAGAGCCCTATCGCAGATCTGGAGAAGGTAAAGTTACATCATTACCAAGAGAACATACGTGCTTACTATATGTATGTACTGAATACATCTCCTGATGGATTATGAAAGATTTCATAACCTTAATGGATAACATTCCATGTCTAGCATCTTTATTTTTGCATTGTCTGAATGAATAGTTGTTTAAAATAATGCATCATTGCCCTGCAATGCATGGATCTCAACCATCACCTTGTACCTTTTTTATTGTTATATAGTTCAGTCATTTAGCAAACCAACCAATTTATCATCATATTAGGTATTTTCACAAGACATTTTGACTCATCAGAGAAAAATAATCAAAGTAATGATGGCTGAATTCCATTTAGCTGCTTTGATTTCAGGTTGCTGGTATCCTGCCGGGCTATTGAACAAAGGCTTGGACACAGGATACATCCCAAGTCTCTTATTTTATATTTCTCGCTTGCACCGGAAGTTGTTCTGGTCCACTCTTGAAGTCTGTCTCAAAGCCCTCAGTTCTGCTCTGAGGAGCGAGGATCCCGAGTTTGACATTTTATTGGTTTTATTTTTTCCTATTCAATACAACGTGAATGTAAATTGTAGTACTGAACAGCAAAACAACCACGAACAACATGTTAGTCAGGAAGAAACACTTTTTACATCATTTATCGTCCTTATGTGAGGCTTGGGTCGGGTTCGATGTGAGTCACATCATTTAAATTTTCCCCTAAACATTTACAATAATGCATGATTCTAATGTTCAAAAGACACCATAACCATATTCTGGATTTTAACATAGTGATTTTTAAATTGATTAAAATGAATAAATACAGACACAAAAATTAATAAATGATATAAACTCATTCTGCCAAATGTGATGTGTTTCATTTCTGGTCACTAGACTCTCCATCTGTGTTTATATTTATATTGTCATACTCTTCACTATATATTGTATCTGTCTTTTGTTGCTGTGCTTTTTCAGACTGTGGAAATGTGAGTCGGACACCAGTGACGACTGTTGTTGGATTTCTAGGGCTCTTGTATTCAGGATGCCTCACTTTCCCCACACTGTACTCCGTTTCTGTTCTTTCTTGTATTGTTATAATATGCCTTGGTGCAAAAGCGGGAACCAAAAGAAGTTGGATAGGAAATGTTTATTTTTTAAAGTCAGATAGACATCATATCAACATTTTAATGAGTCCCACATTGTCCACATTTGTTTTTTTAGGATCTGGTCACCCTGATGACAAGCCACAACGTCTGCTGTAAAAAGGGCCTATTGTCACTGAGAACTGCACTAACACAGACGTCTTAGGATAACTTGGCAATAAAACGTTGTACTTTCTCTCTCATACAGATTTATGACGCTGTTCCCATTGTGCGAAACCTGCCACTACCGTTCCAGAAAGCCTTTAAAATGTTCAAGGTATGTCTTGAAGCGTTCCTTTCACAGTCTGGCAAACAACCATTAAACCTTGTTTTATTACAGCGATAATGGCCTCAGGGTTCAATTGATGTTAAGTCGGAAGGAAAACTCTTAACAAAAAAAAGGTCCTGAGCTTCTGATGCAGACACACAGCACTTTCTTATATACGTTTTTGTCTGTATATTTATAAATCGTGTATCTTTATACACTTTAAACATGTTATAAATAAAACAAAAACATCTGTTTGCTCTTCACACCTTGTGTTTTTGTTCACTGTAGCATAATTCATGCATCATAGCTTCAATGAAGAATTTAAAACTATGCTGAATGATAACGTAGGACATTTTTATTTGATGTTAGTATTTGTGTATGAAGTGGCATTAAACTTACTGGTGACATTACTCATTTATTGTCTCCCTTTGGGTCACAATACATTCTATAAAACGTGTAAACTATCACCACCGTAAGAGCTTTAGCCTCATACGGGTCCATTAAACTATTAAGTATAAATGAGCATCAATAAGACTTCCTTTGTCCTTTTGTTTGAATTTGCTAAATATAACACCAGATGGTCGCTTGACATGAAGGATTTTACTTCCTGCTTGGCTCTTTACGTCTTGCTGGGTTTCTCTGAAGTACAGTCTCCTCTTGTTACTTTAGTGGTGACATCATCTTTCCCACTAGTTACACATGTTAGAATTGGGAAGAGACATTATTTTTGTTTTATTATTGACTCCCAACTCTGGGATTGATTGTATATTAAATCAAGGTGTATAGGACCAAAACAATGCCTGAAACCGACGATGTAAGAATATATTCAATACAGTAACTGACTATGATGTGTAAATTAGCTTAAAATTATTCCAGTTGCATTTCAACTCAGAGGGATTTGAAATCAATTGAAAATTACCTTTACACATTTTAGGAAGTCAGCTCTTTATGTTTTAAAAATATGGAACTGTGTGATATCAATTGGCTCTTTATGTTTAAGTGTGTGGCCCTTAAAAGGACCTTTGGTTGTTTGATGCTAGTCAGAGTTTAACCCCCGAATCCGTAGAGAGTGCGTCCCTGTCTCTTCAGAGCATACACCACATCCATGGCGGTCACCGTCTTCCTCTTGGCGTGCTCGGTGTAGGTGACGGCATCACGGATCACGTTCTCCAGGAAGACCTTCAGCACTCCGCGGGTCTCCTCGTAGATCAGACCGGAGATACGCTTCACTCCACCGCGGCGAGCCAGACGGCGGATAGCGGGCTTGGTGATTCCCTGGATGTTATCACGGAGGACTTTGCGGTGACGCTTAGCGCCTCCTTTGCCGAGTCCTTTTCCTCCTTTGCCTCTTCCGCTCATCTTCACTGGTCAAAGTGTTTCAACGAAGTAAAGAACCACGAGGAGTTCACACATATTTATATCCTGTCTGAGGACGTGATAGAAGACACGAGGCTGTTCTTCTTCGTGGGCTTTCATGAAGGTTGATGATGAGACTCTTTGGTGATTTAGCGCCACCTACTGATCAAAAACATTAATCAGGGACATATTGTCTCCCACTGCTTGTTGACAAGCTGACCAGTTTTGTACTCAAACATTTACTTTATAATTACTTTAGTACAATGTCGAGGACGATCACGATGTGACTATGTAGAGAAATCAGCAGATACCGATTTAATAATCGGGATCTCATCGGATCTGAGTCTTTTTTTTCTCTCACTGTATTTATTTATATTCATATTGTAATTAATCATGAAGTCGGGAATCATTTACATAATGTGGTTTAGCTTAATTTATTGTCTGTGGGTTCCAATGTAACAAAATATATGAAAATCAAACCGGAGTCATAAGCACATTATATGTTTGACACCTGACTCGTGATAAGATAAAGTTGAACATCTGTGAATTCAGTCTAATTTGATACAAATGTGACTCAAACGAGGTAAACAACGCCGGAACCAGGAGAACAATTAACACGTGTATAGTTCTGTCAGCTCCATCAACTTGTGAAGATAGATGTATATAGGTATGGACACTGGGGACGCTGTTCTCTATGACGCCTCATTTACGGAATCTCTCGTTTCAAGTGAGATCAATACATCTTTAGCAGGTGTAGGATTGTTGCATTTCTGAAACAATGTATCTTTGAAATACAACTGTTTCAACACATTGTATCCACAATGGCATAGAAGAAGAAAGCATGGGATTTAACTTGCCACTCTTAACACAGTGAATAATCAGAAGACTTTAATAACAGATTGACAAGTGAAAGGACACGAGGCTGTTCTTCTTCGTTTGATCTTCTTGAAGGTTGTTGAGACTCTTCGTTGCTTTAGAGCCACCTGCTGATCAATGTTAGTCAATATTATACTTAAAAATGTAACTAACGTACAGCATCAAGACAATCAAGAGACCAGATCTCTTACTCAACTGCTGTGGGCTCCATTTACATCTATGCAACTGCTGCTCAGTATATTAGATAAAACTAAATTAATATACAACATTTAGATCAGGGATTATTTGTTTCTCATTTTTTTCAAAAGGTCTTGTCCGAATAACAGTGACCTATGTCTGTCTCCCATTACTGAAAAGTTTTTTTCAATCTACCAGGACAATCTTACTAACATTGAAACGATGTAGTGTTTAGACTCAAAGTGGCTCATAACATTATATTTTGCCAGCATCAGGAATTGGTCTTTAAAAGAAGTGTGTGGCTCTTAAAAGAGCCGTTGTGGTGTTGGTCTCCAGCAGGTTTACTTGGAGCTGGTGTACTTGGTCACGGCCTTGGTTCCCTCAGACACCGCGTGCTTCGCCAGCTCGCCGGGCAGCAGCAGGCGGACAGCGGTCTGGATCTCCCTGGAAGTGATGGTGGAGCGCTTGTTGTAGTGAGCCAGACGAGAGGCCTCACCGGCGATGCGCTCAAAGATGTCGCTCACGAAGCAGTTCATGATGCCCATGGCCTTGGAGGAGATGCCGGTATCGGGGTGGACCTGCTTCATCACCTTGTACACGTAGATGGCGTAGCTCTCCTTCCTGGACTTTCTCCTCTTCTTGCCGGTCTTGCTGACGGTCTTAGAGACGGCTTTCTTGGAGCCCTTCTTGGGCGCTTTGACGGAGGGATCAGGCATGACTGTTGGATTCTTCGGTGTCGGACGATATCTCCAGAAGCTCAGGACGGTGAATATATATCAACTCGATGTAAATGAGGCTGTGCTGTTGCCCGCACACGATTGGCTGTCTGCTGAGCGTGACTGAGCATGCGCAAAAGACGTACATGTTTCTGGGAACAGATGTATTTAGTGTTTCAGTGACTAAGTTACTGTAAGTGATACAGTTGTAAACCTGTATGTTTTATAACTTTGTATCAGCAAGCAGGAGAAAGTTGCTCCCGCAGCCAAGAAGCCCGCAGCTAAGAAACCTGCAGCGACCAAGAAGCCCAAAGCGGCGGCAGCGAAGAAACCTGTTGCCGCAAAGAAGGCCAAGAAACCCGCAGCGGCCAAGAGCCCAAAGAAGGCCGCAAAGAGCCCCAAAAAGCCACCAAGAGCCCCAAGAAGGTGGCGAGGAAGGCCCCCGTAGCCAAGAAGACCCCCGTCAAGAAGGCTGCCAAGCCCAAAGCCAAGAAGGCAGCACCGAAGTGAGCTGCAGAACAACCAACGCTCCTATAAAAGGCTCTTTTAAGAGCCACCCACACAATCCTTAAGAGCTTTTACTTCTTTTATTATTGTCATTGGCGTGACTGCACAAAGCTCACACGTTTTATGAATAAAATGTACTTCGTGTCCGTGAAAATCTGAAAGTATCTCCGCTGTCTCAACGCACCACAATTAGTTCCATAATAAAAACCACATAACAAAGCTCCACCTTGCACGTGCACAGACATGTTGGGGGGCAGGTGCTCAAAAAAGGGGACAAAATTACTTGTGAAATTAAAAATAATAATAAATAGAAAACACTCAACTTGTATATTTAACTAACTCAAATTATCAAGGATCTTCACAGGAGCATCCTCCTTGGTGCCAGTCTCTCTTCACTAAGTAAAGTTTCTGAAGATTATGTATAGGACATTGAAAACATATCACGTGAATTTTATGTTTACCCAGTTGTCCCCAATAAATAAGGAAAAGTCATGAAATATGAAGCAAAAAAAATGATGTCAATCATTTATTTAGAGACGTCAAACATTGAATGGGGTCAAATTGACCCCACAGTTAATAGGAGGGTTAAACATAACAAACGTCAGTAAACAGCTGGACAAGGCTTTGAAATCACGGATTTCGTGAGTTTTTTGTTTGTTTATTTTTATAGGAAACGTCGGACCAGTTGCGACGTAATGTTTTCAGCGGCGCTAATGTGGTTAATTTATCACCAAACAACGTCGGGGGATTGCACACACACCGTCAGTCCCTGTTTGTCTGATGCTGCGGGTCAGAAGAAGTAGGCTGCACGCGTTGGGCGGCGCTCAGCACTGCGTGAGCACGAAGAGGAGGAGGAGGAGGAGGGAGGGGCGCGGAACTCAAATAAATGCCCCGTCAGATATGAAACACATTTGGGGGGAATTGATGACAGAGAGAGTCATTTTTATACTTAGATACTGATGAATGAAGAAACAATTGGGCTCCAGCAGAAGGGGCACTGTTCTAATCCAGGGCAAAAGGGCAGGTGCTTGAGCACCACTAGGGGTCTATCTGTGCACGTGCCTGGGCTCCACTCAACGGTCGGTTATTACTAATGATTATTAGAGTGACAGCAGTCTGTAATTTACGTGCAATTGATTACATGAGAAACGTTCAAATTAGCTCCAATAGTTACTCACTATTTACAAGTGTACTTTAACAAACCCAAAAGGTGAATAAAATACCTATTTAATTTAAATAAAGGTATTACATACAATTATATAGTAGTAAAGTAGAATCACATCAAAGAGCATGAACATTTGAGATACAACTAAAATACATTTGTCTGAATGCTTTCAGGAGAAGTTCACTAAGCACCTAAAACCCCAGTTATCCTAAAATCCACTTGTTGTGCTGCCAGTCAATTATAAATTAGCACTGTCATAATTGTCAGCATGAAATCTGATTTTACAGTCAAATCAAATTGTTTTTGTGAACTCAAACACGTTTTTGATTCACAGCTGTTAACTTAACCTTTAACTTTTTTTTAAAATTACATACAATTAGAAATATAATTTCTATCATATATAAAAACATGTTTTTAATTCGTTATGAGAGTAGATGTGGTTAAAAGAAGGGGTCTGAATACTCGTTTCACTTTGTTGCAACTCAAAAGCATGGAGTGAGAAAAATAGGCAATCCCAGATAGTAATCATTGAAAATGATTGTTTGCGTCTATCCAGATATATGTAATGTACAGGCATAACGGGTAAATATACAGGTTGATATGAATTCACAGAAAAATGTATATTTTTAGAAGATGAGATGAATAGTAATATCGTGGCTTTTTGATTGACCACTTCACACACAAATGAATCTATAAATTATTTTCTCAACAACAATTCACTAAAATATATTTGAATATTTTAAGTTTTTCAAA
The DNA here is from genome assembly GCF_009769545.1 of Cyclopterus lumpus. Lineage (NCBI taxonomy): Eukaryota > Metazoa > Chordata > Actinopteri > Perciformes > Cyclopteridae > Cyclopterus > Cyclopterus lumpus. The sequence continues at coordinate 20,617,545 of NC_046971.1, forward strand.
GCTTTATGCATTTTATTTGCCAATATTTTACTTGAAATAAGAAAAACATTTATTTATTAGTCTATATTATTTATATGTTATTCAACAACAATTAAGAGCAGTTCTTAGTACATACATTCCAATGATCAGCAGAATCTGAAACAGTGCTCGTTATTGTACATTTAATGTAGAATTATGTTTTTATTCAATGTAGATTGATGTGCAAAAATCGCAGCTATAGCAACCTCCTGGAGGAATGTGGTGAAACAACCCAGCTCAGACTGTAACATGATGGGAGACGAGACAAGTTAAGAGATACAAAAAATCCGATTCCCTTTTGTACTGTTATGAGGACATTAAGGAGTCATGAACTACTTTTAAAATACCTCAGTCAATGGTTGTTATGGATTATATTATTGCATTGCAGTCCCAACATGTTCAGAAAAAGGAATTGGTCTTTAAAAGAAGTGTGTGGCTCTTAAAAGAGCCGTTGTGGTGTTGGTCTCCAGCAGGTTTACTTGGAGCTGGTGTACTTGGTCACGGCCTTGGTTCCCTCAGACACCGCGTGCTTCGCCAGCTCGCCGGGCAGCAGCAGGCGGACAGCGGTCTGGATCTCCCTGGAAGTGATGGTGGAGCGCTTGTTGTAGTGAGCCAGACGAGAGGCCTCACCGGCGATGCGCTCAAAGATGTCGCTCACGAAGCAGTTCATGATGCCCATGGCCTTGGAGGAGATGCCGGTATCGGGGTGGACCTGCTTCATCACCTTGTACACGTAGATGGCGTAGCTCTCCTTCCTGGACTTTCTCCTCTTCTTGCCGGTCTTGCTGACGGTCTTAGAGACGGCTTTCTTGGAGCCCTTCTTGGGCGCTTTGACGGAGGGATCAGGCATGACTGTTGGATTCTTCGGTGTCGGAAGATATCTCCAGAAGCTCAGGACGGTGAATATATATCAACTCGATGTAAATGAGGCTGTGCTGTTGCCCGCACACGATTGGCTGCTGAGCGGAGCATACGCGGAACAAGTCACTGTTCTTGTGAGCGGATGTATTTAGTGAGCCTGGTGTGAGGCATGTGGAGGAGTCAGAGTATGTGTGAGCGTTGCAAAAGCTGTGATAAAATAATCCAATCCATCCAATATTAAATTATAGGAAATATTAAAATATAGAATAATATATTTCTTGGAATTAAAATGTAGAGAAGCCAACAAACTGAACCAACAGTAAAAAACAAAAGTAACTAAATACATATACTGGAGTACGGTTCTTAGGTATTATACTGAGCTACTTGTACTTTACTTAAATATTTTCTTACTTTATATTTCTACCTCACTGGTAACTATTATGCTTTTCCTCCACTACATTTGTTTGACTGCTACTTATCAGAATACCGTTTTCTAAAGTTAAATGAGCTCAACCATAAACATCTATGCAGAAGTATTGTTAATATGCAGCATGTTATTGCTCAGCAGCAGGAACAGACATTCAGATTTGGAAGTTTACCAGAGAGAACAGACTGAAAACGAATGAAGGCGTTGATAAAGTTATTCTATTTAGGAAAATATGGAACTGTGTAATATCAATTGGCAACAGTGCAGATGGTGTTATATTTTGTATACCATGTTAGAGACATTATACATTGTTTACTATTAATTAATTCAAGGTGTATAGCACCATAACAATGTCTGAAACAGACCATTTCAGAATATATACAATAAAGTAACTACAATGAGGTGTAAATTAGCTTAAACTGTTCCATCCAGCTTCATTAAACTCACAAAAAAACAATGTAATCATTTCTTAGTTTGTTTCAATCATATTCATCTTCTGAAACATGAGTAAACAGGGAATTTAAAATGTAATTGAAACACAGAAATAATATTTTCTTAATATAACAATGAAATGCCTTGTAAGCCCTTACAAAATGTTAAGAAACGCAGCTCTTTATGTTGAGTAAGTGTGTGGCCCTTAAAAGGACCTTTGGTTTTTGGATGATAATCAGTCAGAGTTTAGATGTTTAATGAGATTTTATTTAAATTAAATTAAAAAAAACTCAATTAAAATCTTGTAAAATAATCTTAACTGTCATTTCGTACAACATCCATAGAGTCATGGTAGGATGTATAATTGCTACTTTTTCTTTATTATATCCTTAAATTAACTTTTTTCAGATATTTCTTTTTTCAGTTTTCATAAGTTACCATATTCTTTTATAAAAGAGTTCATAGTAATGCAACTTTATTATTTCACACACCCGATGACCACCAGCAGGTTTTTGATCTCCAGATGTCAGATACCCAGACAATAGGATATGAACTGTTGTGCAGCAGAGGGAGCTCTTTGACCAGAGAGATGTGGCCTTCAAGCCCCCACACCACCACAGTTGAGTTTTAAAGCACACACTAGGGCAGGGGATTTAAAACACCTCCTTTCTTCTTAAGGAGAGGTTTTTTGTTTTAATTCTCACTTGAAGTATGAGAGGTTCAAATCCCAGACGATTCCTGCATTTAACCTCTGTGGTTCAAAGGGAAATAGATAGATAGATAGATAGATAGATAGATAGATAGATAGATAGATAGATAGATAGATAGATAGATAGATAGATAGATAGATAGATAGATAGATATGTGTATGCATATTGCTATGTACAATGTTCACATATAGTACAAAGTACAAATATGTTAGAACGGCCACACCAACTGAAAAAGTACACATAAGACACATAATAATATACAGTACGCTATAATTATGTAACTAAAACTGAACATCTGGGGCCCAGACCTGAGAGCTCAGACTCAACTTCTCCTCTTCTCTCTGACCACACTGATATAGTTGCAGGTCCCATAATGAGGAACATCTGTTTGCTCACCAACATCCTGGTAGAGCTCCCATGTCTACTACACTCCACACCCCGTAATCCAGCTCGTCTGAATGTGAGGTCTCTCTTGAATATGTCCTTCATTCTAAATGATTTTATCTCATACACAAGGCAAGATTTCCCACTTTTGTGAGAACCCTGGTGAAACCTGGTGAGCACAGCCAACTCTTGAAAGTCTTTCCTTCTGACTTAAACTTCAAATCAAAAAACCTTAAACTACAATTCAACCCTGACTCAACAATGACACACATATGCTATGATGAAACTATGTTGAAAAAAAAGACGGCTCATGATGAAAAGCTGTCTTGGTAATTATCAGCAATCCATTTAAGAAGCAGGGCCTCAATACTTTGCTTCCATTATTTCCAGAAATTGCCACTCTCTCATTTGTATCATGTGACACGATCAAAGCAATGGTTCTGTTTTTCCTGCTTGGACATGCAGCAGTGCATCCCATTATTAAAAAAGTAAAAAACCTACACATTATGCAACTGTTCTGAATAACTATATTGTTATTATAATTGTTTCTCCTTTTAAGACAGTAACAATATAACATAGACATTTCAATCAGACATTAGGTCACATCATACCACTAAGTATACTTAAAGTCTTATTTAAAGTTATTTTATTGGACAACACTTTGGTTTTTAAATGTGCTTTATCAATAAACGGTATTTGATTTGATCAGATACATATCAAATTGTGACCACCAGAGGGAACTGTTGGACTAGATATGACGTGAGCATCAAGTTAGTGCGTCACACGTTTAAAGTGTTGTATCTTAACTGCATGTAACTACAGCTGTGGACAACACATGCAGGTAGACTTGTTTATAGGGGTATGGTTCTCCTTTTAGTGTAAGAGGTCCTGGGTTCAAGTCCCCCTTTTAACTTCTTGGTCTGTAACACAATGTGTGTTACATGGTGGCAGCCTCTGAAATGCAAACCATTAAATACAACAAACCATTAAATACAACTTTTGAAGAAAAGAAAATGTATGTACTCCTATCATAGAAAGAGAAAGCACTTGGTTTGTGACAGAGAGGACTGTTTGAAGAAGAGATGCAGGACACGTGCCACATCCCTGTTGAAGAAACAAAACAAACATATAAGATATTATACATATATAGTATTATACATTATACAGTATTTTGCTTACATATATTGCAAACATAAAATTGAAATAGCCCGGCAAAGTACAAGAGCCTCATCAAGTTACAGTTATTGAGTCCGTGCAACATGCCACCACGGCGCTCTCATGGTTGACTGGTTGTCTTTTATTTTGAAAGCACCACAGAGGAAGTAGTTGTTGGCAGGGAAGCGACTGTCAACTATCGTTGCCTTGTCGTCCAGCTAGCTACTTAGCTGCTTAGCTCATTGAACCACAATCCAACCGCTTGAAGAGGGGGTCAGGTGAGATTGCACAAATTGAATGGGCAACGTTACGGTTCCCAAGTGATCTCGTTGGTTTTACGGCCGTCTATAGCTCAAGGGGTTTCCGGAGACATTGAACCAGCGACGGTAACGTTGGCTAGTTAGGTAACCTGAGAGGTAATGAAGGCAAATATCAGCGATTTTAATTTCCTTTCAAGATTACACTTGCACATGAAATTGAAACAGAGCGTGCAGTTTGTTATAAAGTCACACGTGGGACTTTGGGTTCTATAGTGTCCTTCTTGAGCAGCAAACGACGGTGAGACTAGATTAGCCAGACGGACAGCTTTAGGTTAGCTTCCCTCTCGATGTTGCCAGGCAACAGCCTTCTCTGCTGGGCGTCTGGGGTAGCTAAAGCCTGTAATTACATTAGTGGAGCAAAACCACGCGCTGTCGTCACTATATCGTATGGCAACCTATTAGCGCATGTCCTTAATTTATCATATTGCTATCCTAAAATATCTGAAATATTAAAGTGCCCGTTCCTGTCTGTCGGTGTCTGACTGTGTGTCTCCTTTGGGCTCGTGTCAGGATCTACAGGAGGCACCATGTTGGTCCCTATATTCACACTGAAGCTGAACCACAAGATTAATCCTCGCATGGTGACTGTTGGGAAATTTGATGGAGTCCACCCATGCCTTACTGCAGCCACACAGGCTGGAAAGGTGAGGGAAATAAAACATGTTCACTGCTCCAATATGCAGAAATATGGCAGAGCATGCGATTGCTGTCTTAGTCCATAAACCTTCTTCCATCTT